>NC_056739.1:705089242-705226165 GCF_019279795.1 Protopterus annectens
TGCTAAGGTTCAGGTCTCTTGAGCGTGTGGCCGTATGGGATTCTGATTTCTTGAGGTGCAGCATGCCATTACTTCTGGGTTGGACATGGCTGTATACATCAGGCACAGATTGCCTCTGAACAGGCAGTATGCCACTGAGTCTAGCTGGACTTTCTTTAACCGGGCAGCATATGGCATCTGTTTGAGCCCTTTGATCCTCTTGATGAGGTACCGTTGGTGTTTTCCCAGTTGCTGTAGGTGTCTGGTTATGCAGACAGTCGCCCATGGGTTCTCTTGGGGGCATCCGTGGCCGTACTGCCTCTGGCTGACGTGCCCAAGGAGGTATGTCAACCCCCACTATGTTTCGGACTGTTATGCAGGCACAGGTGCGTATGGAAAGGTACACCAGACAGGGTCTGAGAGAGCTGACAGCATGTTTCACAGCCATGACAGATGGCAAGTGTGACATTGCGAATGCTATTTGTAATTTCACACATGTTGTTGACAGACGTTGCGGGGACATACAACAGCTGCTCCACAACCAGATGTCCATGGGCCAGGGCGATGGTGTGCGTTTGCGGCGTCGAAGTGGCCGAATGCTGGCAACAGCAGCAGCTGGCAGTCACCGCTGATGACAACAGGCCCACTCACGCACCTCAAGTGCCAGCAGCAGCCCCAGCAATGCTGGGTTACTGCTGTCATCAGGACGCCCCAGGAGATCACGTGCACGTGGCTCTGGACAGTCCCAACAGGGAACTGTGTCCAGTCAACACACACCCACTTCCGATGACAGTACCCAGTCTGGGTTAGTACCGGATATGGTCCATAGCACCCCTGCCAGGCACAGGTACCGTGTCCATGCCCACAGACACTGATCTGGATGACCTGACAGGTGCAGTCTGTGGCTGGCCACAAAACCCTGTACATGGCAGCCATTATGTGGGACTGTGTGCGTGCTTACACACATGCATAAATTTAACACCTAGGGCAAACACATACACACACACACACACTGCACCAACACTGGTCCACCCTGTACTGCTGCCCCTCACAAACACACATACACACACATGTCAATTGGCGGTAGAAGTGGCTGGCTTGGGCATACCTAACCCACACCCTGTGCATATGATGACACTGTGCCACCTCCTGCATACTACAACATCAGTTCAGGAAAGGGTAAACACGTTGCTGATGCACAGGGTGACTACATAGATGTGTATAAGTAGTAACATGTTGGTAACTGTTCACTGTTCCACTATGATTGTGTGTATATCCCAGCATTCCTGCTGCAGTAACTGTATGAATGTCCTGAATTGTTATCTGCACCCATACTACTTACCAAAGTGTACCAGATGCACACCATCACATGCTACCATTGACTATGGGAATGTGCATCATGTGCTGTATTGTAGATTCAGCTATATGTATCTGTTCTGTCACACATGCATTTACACCCACCCTGCTACCCCCACACATGCACACGATCACCTGCCATTTCCATTATTTATTACCCTACATGAGTAGCTGTCGACACATGACAGGTACACATTTGAAAAGTGCACTATTTGGATTACTACCGATTTCCTCTTCTCTACCTGTACTCACAGGGTGCAGGCAACCTCATTAGTTTAAAAGTGTAATGTGCATCAGGTACTGTGGTTCCCTGATTGCCACATCCAACATGTTTTCCATATGGAAATGCACACACAGAAACATCCCACATCCACACACTTGCCACATTCAGGTTTCAAAACACTATCTAGGTATATTCTGGTACATGTGCATGTTACAGTAGCATGTAGCACTATACTGAGTACTGGCAATTGTCTGTTGTCATGTTGTTTGTATAGGGTGCTGTCAACATCACTGTTTGTTAAGGGAAATGTGCACCCTGCAGTGCATAGCCCCATTTGGCAAAATGCCACATTCCACCCCCAGCATTGTGCACACACACTAACCCCACATACTTTCCATTTGCAAGATTCAAACCCTTACCTAATTGCGTTATGACACGAGAGACAGACACATTAGCAGAGTGTGCTATTTGCATCAGTGAGGGAAATCATTTCTAATGCTGTACTTAGAGGGTGCTGACATCATCTGTGTTTAGGAAGAGGGATGTGCACCCTGTAGTGTGTTCTCCCAGTTGGCAAAAGGCACTTTTTCCTCACAGCATTATGCACACACACAAACCGCACTCATACTAACTCGCATACATTTCCTTTGCAGGATTCAAACCTCTACCGAACTATGCTATGACACTGGCTAAAGACGCATTATCAGAGTGTGCTATATGAACTACTGCAGAGCTTTAATTCAGGTAATATAGTTATAGAGTGCTGACATCATCAGTGTTTCAAAAGGGGAATCTGCATCCTGTAGTGTACTGTCACAGTTGCTAATAGGGGCATTTCCCACACACACATCGATGTGTTTGAGGTTTGCATATGTGGGGGATCCAGTACTCCAGTGTGATTAGTATATGGTTCGATTGCAACAATGAGGGATATACTTCAAGTGGTGAGCATTTTGTACTCATGTTTGTGATGATCAGGTCTAGTATATTTTCCCCTCTTGTGGGAATGTTGACTACCTGTTCCATAGCTAAAGAGTTTCTGAACTATGGGAACCCTAGAGCTTGGGTATTGTGGCTTGAGTAATGTTCACAGTCTATGTTTGGGTAGTTGACGTCACCCAGTATGATGGTGTTTGCAGAGAAATCTATACTCTCCTGTGTCGTCATGAAGGCTGTGTGGGATTCCTGAGTTTGAGAGGGTGATGTAAGAGCTCCTCTGTGTCTCTTTCCATGTGGTCCAGGGAGGTACATCTCAGGTTGTTCACACCAGCATGGACAATGACTGCCTCATACTTGTACTTGCTGTGGAGTGACCTGAGTGCTTGTGTTATGTGGCACATTCTATCACCGACAGGTAGCTAAATGTGACCCTCACCTTGCTCAGTCTGGGCGGGACATCAGTGTGTCTGACTATGGCATCACCTATTATAGGTGTGTCACACATTGTGTTTGGCCTTATGGGCTGTGCCTGTTAAGAACACTGACTTTGTGAGGTCTGTGTTGCTTGAGATATGTGTTCATGTGGGATGCAGCGTGTCTGGCCATGTCATTTCTGTCCATGGTCTGGTAAGTATCACCTTTGGTGACATAGGTATTCATATGTCAGCTGGTGAGCATTTGCAGTGTTACCTACTGAAAGTGGTACAGCTTGTTTGTTGTACAATGGACTACATGCAGCCCTGCTTACAGTACCTATGTTTGCATGCATGTTTCCTTGCAGTTACCCTGGAATACTGATCTGACCTGCCATGCAGAGTTACACAGCTTCTGTGGACTCCTAGTGACATCTGCATAGCTTACTATATGTATGTTCATGTCTCACTTGACAGAATGTCACTGTTTCTCCTGTGCACATGTACGTTGCCTGTGACACTTTGCATATGACTTACCTGGCATCTGTCCACGTGAGCAGTCATATATGCCACTGCAGGACTCTAAACCTGATGATGCACAAACTCAAAACATTCCTCAGCATGGAGAACATCGCTATCTGTGCAGTAACAGATACCGGATTCAGGGCTACCAACAGCACTCCAGCACTACCAAGTTATACCTCATACCATGCTTTTCAGGCCCAAAACTTGCACAAAACCACAAAGGAGGGGGTGTATTGATATTCATCCAAGATACCCACACCTCCAGGTTGGTGGCAAAGCACCAAACATCAGAGACTATCCATATGCAAGTAATAATGGGTAAAACTGCCTTCCAGGTTATAGCCTGATACAGACCACCCTCACAAACACAAGAACCGCACTTGGCCTTCCTGAAAACAGTTGGAAATATGTAGGTCTGTCCATACACCATTATATTGGGTGGGTTGAACTACCCAAACATAGACTGGGAGCATGACTGTAGCTCCAACACCCTAGCCCACAGATTACTGGAATTTATATACCAATATGCTATGGAACAACTTGTTACCACTCACACAAGAGGGGAAAACATACTGAACCTGATCATCACCAACATGGGGATTCTATGCTCCAGACCAGAAGTGTATACCTCGCTGGTAAGATCAGACCATAAACTAATCTCACTGGATATTCACATCCCAAGGCCAGCCCCTGCACAGAAGAATACAGTCAACAACTCATGTAAAGCATGTTCACACTCCTCATAAATGATGTGGAAACCTCCAAAGCCCCCAGGCCTGTTGAAAATATGGACCAGACTGCAGATACCTGTATAAAGGCATTCTATGGACACCTTCAGGAATGCATGGATCATGCAATCCCAAATAAAAGCAAGACCCAATCCTCCAATGGCAGACGTCCTGTGTGGTGGACACCAGCCATAACCAAATTATACAATAGAAGGATGAAGCTACTAAATGATACAACAAACTCCCAAAATGTGAAGGCATCACAGATGAGTATTCGAAGAAAACTACAGGCACTCATAAGATTGTCTAAGGCCATCTTTGAAAGCAGATTCCACAAGACACTGAGGATAATCACAAGGCTTTCTGTAGTTATGTTGGGAACCTGGGTGGTAATTCCCAGATATGCTCAGAAGTAGTCCAATATGTCACAAGAAATACCAAACACGCAGACATTGCCAACATCCTAGTGGGCAGGTTCACTGCTACCTTCTCCCCCCCTCCACACCAAAAGGGCAAATATTTCTCCCAGGAGAGTGCTGCCCCCCCTGACATCTCAGATGCTCAGGTAAGAGGTGCCCTCTCCAAAGCAATAAACACTGCATCAATGGGACCAGACAGTGTCCCAGGCTGTGTCCTACATGAACTCCAAGAAGAGCTACACCCAGACATAACACTACTGTTCAATCCCAGCCTTACTACACGATATGTGGCCAAAGAGTGGTGTACAGCAACAGTGGTCCCTCTACATTTAGGTGGTGCCTTAACGGATCCTGGACACTATCGCCCCATAAGTATGAATAGCTTGGTCTGCAAAACTATGGCAGGGATCATCATGAACCTCATAAATATAGATATTGGGGACCTACAGACACTTCATCATACACAGTTTGGCTTTGTTAATGGCAGATCCTGCCTGTCAAACCTGTTTGATTTCTTTGAAACAGTCACCAAGGCCACTCTCAAGGGGAAGGTGGTCTACACAGCCTACCTGGACCTTGCATAAGCCTTTGATACAATACCCCACTTGTGCATTCTAGGGAAGATCACCAGTGTACATATCAACTGCTATGCCACTACAGATATTGCACAGTGGCTCAAGGGCAGAACACAAATGGTTAGAATTGCTGGAGCCATGTCAGCCTCAAAACCAGTTACAAGTGGTGTCCCACAAGGCTCAGCCCTGGGATCTGTCTTGTTCAGTATATATTTATCAGAGGTATAGGCCAACATGGAAGGACTGTGGCTGAGCAAGTCACAGATGACTGCAAACTGGACACCATAATCAACTCTCCAGCCAACACACGCATCCTCCAAAAGGGCCTCTTAGAAACAGACGACTTGTGCCACAGCCATGGCCTCAAGCTGAATGCCAAAAAGTGTATAGTCATCCCCTTTGGCAAAAACAAAGTGACCACAAAGTACCACATATGTGTTAATCCATTAAGTGCAGACGAAGGAATTATGGACCTTGAGGTACACAAGTTGATAGCATTCTCTCATTTGACAACCACATGACCAAAATGGTTAGGAAAACATTTTATATTGGCCACCTCATCATGAAGGGATTCACATGTAGATCAGGGGTGGACATTGTGCCTCTTTACTCATCCCCCATCATGCCCATAATTGACTACAATGCCCCTGTCGGCATGCACCTTACCAGACACCTGCAGCAACTGGAAAGACTACAAAAGTACCTCAAAAAGAGGATCAAAGGGCTCAAACAGATGCCACATACTGACTGATTAAAGAAACAGCAGCTCTACTCAGTGGCATACTGCCTCTTCATAGGCAATCTGTGCCTGACATATAAAGCCATGTCAAACCCTGACTTAATGGTCATGCTGCACCTCAGAATATCCAGATACCATTAAGGTACACGCTGGAAAGACTTGAACCTCAGGAGTGATATACATAGGACATGCTGGAGGGACACATTCATAACTCAGAGGTTCCCTTCACTCTGGAATATTATCCCAATAGAGGTTAGGCAGAGTCACTCAGTGACTGTCTTCAAGAGGAATATTAATGACTGGATGGGACATTGTAGGTTTACCCTGGGTATCACTTATGTGTCACTGTTAGACAGAGGCACAGTATACTAACCTTGGAAAAGGGCATAGCAAGATAGATTTACAATGCATGGTGAAAGCCACACACATTCGGGCTAGGTTTATAAATGCCCAAGGGCAGATAGCCTAGTATGAACCTATGAACCTATGTATCTTGTTCACCATTGGCCCTATGTGCTGTTAATCACCAATGCAATCTCAATACTATGGTAGCATGTGCAAAGGTCAGTTGTCAGTCAGCTCTATGGTACAGTTGTGGAATATGTGAGTCATGTAGTAATGTCACAGCTACCACATGTACACAGTCAACCCTATCCCCTACCCATGGATGTACAACACATGTATGAGATGGAAACACATAGCCAAACTGTGGACTAAGCACTCTGAACCCAGTACTGGCATAACCTGTCAGGTGGCATGAAATACTACAGTGACTGCAATACCAGTCTGATGTAGACCTACGCTGACAGCAATACAAGCACGGGAACACAAAGGGCCATTCGTGGAGCCTAAGAATGGCATCCTGCCTGAGTGGCATACACCTCTGCAGCTGGCACACAGGCATACGTTAGGCCTGAACACAGCACTCATAACACATAGCACATAAATCCTGTGTGCCAAACAAGCACAGTCTGTACAGCTATACAACACTACTGCTGCAGTTGTGTTAGGTACTTTTATTGTCCAGTACAGTGAGGTCATGCTCACCAGGCTTGACAAGGTGAAAGTCACAGTGATATGCTCATGGGGCACTATGGTCCACCACATAATACAAGCATACAGGTCAGTCAGATGCATGGACACATATGACTCAGTCATTGTCCATGCCACTACAGCTGATGTGTGATGTCCCTCACTGGAATACATGATAGGGAACATGGAAGGGCTCACTGAGCAAGTGGCACAGGCTGGTAGAACCCTGACCTTGGTTGGCATCATACCCTCACCAGGAATGCTGACATATTACTGAATGGTAATGAATTACTGTAGCTACAACACCCTAGCTGAAAGGTTCTTAGCATGCGGTCACTGCATTGCTATGGAACAACTTCTTACCACTCCCACAACAGGTGGAAACATGCAGCACCTCTTCATCAACAACATGTAGACTATATGCCCCAGACCAGGTGTGTATCCCTCACTAATAGGTTGATAGCATCTACATCTCATACTGTATATACACATCCCACATGCAGCACCTGCACAGAAGACCACAGTCATAATGTTACTCAGTGCAAATACCATATATTCACGTGGCAGGCATCACACATGGTAACTATTGAAGGTCACAGGTACATATGTGTATTTGGCACACACATACATCATGTGTGCATTGCCATAACTAGTTTAATCGATGTCATGCATTATTGTGAGAAACAGCCCGCACACATGGGCATTCTGTGTGAGCAAAACACATGTGACATGTCTGGCATCAAAAGCCATAAATAATTGTGATATTGTTTAGAAAGGGGTATGTGCATCCTGTGGTGTGTTTTCCCAGTTGCCAAAAAGGATGTTTTTTTTCACACACACTTGCTGGATTCAAACCCCTACCTAGCTATGTTATGACACTAGAGACGGACGCATTAGCAGAGCACACTATTTGTATCTCTGGGAGATTTCTTTTCTCCTGATATACTTATAGGGTGCTGACATCATCAGTGTTTAGAAAGCGGAATGGGCATCCTGTGGTGTGTTTACACAGTTGCCAAAAGGGATGTTCCTTTCATACACACACACTAACCCCCCTTCACACACATACTTGCTGGATTCAAGCCCCTACCTTACTATGTTATGACACTAGAGACGGACGCATTAGCAGAGTGCGCTATTCAGATCAATGGGAGATTTCCTTTCTTTTGATATACTTATAGGGTGCTGACATCATCAGTGTTTAGAAAGGGGAATGGGCATCCTGTGGTGTGTTTACACAGTTGCCAAAAGGGATGTTTCTTTCATGCACACTTACCTCCCTTCACACACACTTGACAGAGTCAAACCCCTATCTAACTATATTATGATACTAAAGACGGACGCATTAGCGGAGCACGCTATTCGGATTACTGGGAGCTTTTCTTTCTACTGATACACTTGTAGGGTGCTGACATCATCAGTGTTTAGAAAGGGGAATGAGCATCCTGTGGTGTGTTTTCCCAGTTGCTAAGAGGAACATTACCCTCACACAGACTTGCACACAGACCAACCACAATCACCCACACACACACACTCTGGATAAGCTGTCATTCCCTAGGGCAAACAGCCTAGTGTTGACCTCTACACCCATATGTTTAACTGTCAGATGCACATTATTTGGTGCTGATAGCAGTGTTTGCAGGTCTTTATTGCCATAACATTACCTGTTTGTATGAACAACTTGTGTATCTGTGGATGATGTTTGCATATGGGGGACACCCACTATATCATGTATGTCTCTGTAGTCATTTAAGTGTGAGCACTGGTCAGATTGCTATAATGTTGTTGGTTACTGGAATAACACGTACATATACCAGATATATGTGGCAAAATGCTAAACTGATATTTGGACTAAGTGTGTGGCATGCCCAGTTCAGCCTTCCCATGGCATGTTGTGTGAAAGATGTCTCATTTATCAAAGTGTGTGAGCATGCCCAGTTTGAGCTTTCCATATGTTGAACTCTGCAGCCCATCACATTTGTGGATGAGTGTGAACTTCAACAAATATCCCCTGTTTATGGTTGTGTGTTCTGTGTCATGTTGTGTAGTTACTGTCCAAATGCTTTTGTGTGAACACAACAGGGATGTTACTGTGCCTGCAGGTTTTGCATGGGATACTTTGCATACAATTGTCAACATCTGTTCATACTGACCTAACACTGTAGTACTGTATAGTGTAGTGGTTCAGTACTTTCACTGTGGTGGACAGTATCCTGGGCTTTAGTCCTATCACTGCTTTACATTTCCATAGTGAGCACAACAGCCTGGTTAGGGTCCAGTCGTGCACATCTGCACAATGGCGGTGCCTCTACGGACCCTGGTAATTACCGCCCCATAAGCTTAACAAGTCTAGTCTGCAAAGCTATGCAGAGGATCATAATGGAGCTCATAAACAAAGATATAGGGGACATGCAGACATTGGACCCGTCCCAGTTTGGCTTTGTCAAGGGCAGATCATGCCTTTTGAACTTGGTCGACTTCTTCAAAACAGTCACTAAGGCCATTGATGAGGGAAAGGCAGTCCATACAGCCTACCTTGACCTTGCAAAGGCTTTCAACACAATACCCCACTCGGGTATTGTAGAAAAACCTACCAACTTAAATGTAAACCCATATGTCACAAGATGGGTTGCAAACTGGCTTAAGGACAGGACCCACAGGGTTAGAGTTGCTGGCGCTATGTCAGACTCCAAGCCAGTCACAAGTGGTGTCCCACAGGGCTCGGTCCTTGGCCCCCTATTGTTCAGCATCTACTTCTCAGAAGTACAGGCCAACATGGGAGGACTTTGGCTGACAAAGTTTGCAGATGACTGCAAAGTGGGCGCCATAGTGGAAAGTGCATCAGACATGGATATCCTTCAGAAGGGACTCATGGAAACTGATAGCTGGTGCCAGAGCCATGGCCTGAAGTTAAATGCCAAAACATGTATAGTCATACCCTTCGGGAAAAGCAAGGTAACCCCAAGCTACCATATAGGTGGCAATCCTCTAAGCACAGAAGAGGTTATCAGGGACCTGGGGACCCAGGTTGACAGTGGCCTTTCTTTTGAAACTCACGTTGCTAAAGTGGTTAGAAAGACCTTCTACATTGCCCACCTGATCATGAAGGGATTCACATCCAGATCTAGTGAGGTCATTGTTTCCCTGTACTCTTCACTTATCAGACCAATGATTGAGTACAATGCCCCATTCGGGATGTATCTCACCCGACATCTGCAGCAATTGGAGAGACCCCAAAAGTCCCTCACCAAAAGGATAAAGAGACTCCAACATCTGTCATATGCTGCCAGATTGAAGAAACTCCAGCTCTATTCAGTCGCATACCGTCTGCTCAGAGGTGACATGTGCCTGACATACAAGGCCATGTCCAACCAGGAATTAATGGACATGCTCCACCTCAAAAACTCCAAATCCACCAGAACCACTAGAGCAAGTGACTTAAACCTTAGCAGGGATATAAGTAGGACATGCTGGAGGGATAGATTTATCACTCAGAGACTCCCTATGCTATGGAATAGAATCCTGGTCCATGTGAGGCAGAGCACCTTGCTGGCTCTGTTCAAGAGGAATCTTGACCTGTGGATGGGAGATTGTAGGTTTACCCCAGGAATCATCTCTGTGTCACTGCTGGACAGAGGCACAACAAACTAATGGGCACAGTATTGTTTCCATATAAGGGGTGGCATAAGCCACAAAACTCTGGGCTAGGCTTATAAATGCCTTAGGGCAGATAGCCTAGTATAAACCTATGAACCTATGAACCTATCTGACCATGTTGCATTATGTTCAGATATTAACTACTTAAAACAGCCTCATCCAACATCAGTAGTGTATTCCACAACATAGGCGTACATTGGCAAACATTACCGATGTGCCCTAGGCCATTTCTAATACTAGTCAGAGAGTGTGTTTGTCCTTTGACACATTGTAAGTGTAGTTTGCCATGACATATGTCATGTTTAGTATACTGTGCCTCTGTCTACCCGTGACATAACAGTGATACCCAGGGTAAACCTACCATCTCCCATCCACTCATTAAGATTCCTGTTGAGGAGAATCAACGAGTGACTCTATGGATAACCTGTACTGGTAGTTTACTTATGCGTGGGGGTGGCTTCTGTGTTATGGATAATGCAGTACAGCTTGTCCTATGTATGTCAGTGCTGGGGTTCAGGTCCCTCATGTGCATAGCTCACTGCCATTCAGATTGTACAAGGTGCAGCATGTTCATTGATTCCAGCTTGGACATGGCTTTCTACATCAGGCACAGCTTGCGTCTGGGTGGCCAGCATGGCAGTGTGTGGAGTTGCACTCTGGTTTAATCAGGCAACACATTACATCTGTTCAAGCTCTTTGATACTCCTGGCGGGGTACTGTTGTGGACTTTACAGTTGATGGAGGTGTCTGTTGAGGTACATCCCACAGGGGCTGTTGTAGTCAATTGTAACGCTGATGAAGGATGACTGCAGAACCACAATGACCTCCCCTTATCTAGATGTCATAACCTTCATGATTAGGTTGGTATATGGATTGTTTCTGTTAACACTACAGCCACATGTTTGTCCAATGCAGGATATCTATCACCTTGTGTACCCAGGTCTGTCATTACATGTTAAGTATGCAATGGGTTAACACCTATGTGGTAATTGGTGGTCACTTACTGTATATCCACAGAGGTTGACTATACAGTTTTCTCCATTTAACATGCTGACATGGCTATGGCACCAGTTGTCTGTTTCTATGTGGCCCTTTTGTGGGATGCTTGTGTCAGCTGGAGTGTCTGATATGTTGGGCGGTTTGTAGTCCTCTGCAAACATGTTCAGGCACAGTCCTTACATGTTGGCCTGTACCTATGGGGCATATATACCAGACGGGGAAGGTCCCAGGACCAAGCTTTGTGGGATACCTGTTATATGTGGTTTGTAGTCTGACATGGCTGCAGCATGTCTGACCATGTCAGTTCTGTCATTGGTCTGGTTTGCAACCCCTCTAGTGACATAGGGGTGTATATATAAGCTGGTGAGCATATCTATATTGAACACGTAGGGTATTGTATTGAAGGCTTTGCAAGGTCCAGCTACACTGTGTGGACCACATCGGCCTCATCAGTGACCTCAATTACTGTTTCAACTGAGTCACACATGTTTAGGGGCAGGGTCTGCACTTAATAAACCCACACTGGGTAGGATCGGGTGTCAATAGATCCCCAATATCTGTATGTCTGCGGTACATGCTGATCCTTTCCATAGCTGTGCAGACCAAGCTTCTCAGGATTCTGTGGTGGTTGATTTTAGTATCCATTCAGGCGGCACCTTTCTTGAGAACGACCACTGTTGTTGTACACTCCTCTTTGGGCACATATCCTGTGGTAAGGCTGACATAATGTCAAGGAGGCAGCAGTCTGCTGGGAAAGATATTTTCCATTATGGGGGGGGGGGTTTGCACTGCACCTGTCAGGATGTATGTTGGCAATACGTGTGTGTGTTTGGTATGTTGTTTGTAATATTTGTGTGATCCAGAGCATATCTGGGAATTCACAACACGCTCCCTACCATCAGTTGCAGCAGCCTTGGGGTTATCCTTAGTGTCCTGTACAATTTGTATCATAATAGGTTCATAGGTTCATACTAGGCTATCCACCCTAGGGCATTTGTAAGCTTAGCCACAGTGTGTGTGGCTTTGCCACCTTGCTATGTGAATATTATGGCCATTTATGATTTACTTAGCTGTGCCTCTGTCTGGACATGACAGAGTAAAGATCCCCAGTGTACATCTACAATTATCCATCCATTTTGCAAACTTCCTGTTGAAGAGTGTCAGTGAGGGGCTCTGCCTAACATGTAGTGGTATTCTGTTACAGGGTGTGGAGAGACGCAGGGTTAGGTTTCTGACCCTCCAGCACATCCTATTTGATTATGTGTTGAGGTTGACATCTCTGACTCACACAGCTCTGATGGCTTTGAGTTTTCTGGGGTGGAGCATGTCCATTACTTCTGTGTTGGACATGGACTTGTACAACAGACATACAATGCCTCTGTGTAGGCAGTATGTGACTGCATTCAGCTGTGGTGTCTACAGCCAGGCAGCATATGAGATATATTTAAGACCCTTTCTGACTCTTGGTGAGGTTCCTTTGAGGTCTTTCTAACTGCTGCAGGTGCCAGGTAATGTACATCCCAAATGAGGCATTGTACTGCAATATGGTCTGATAAGGGAACAGTATAGGGGCACAATGACCTTTGTTGACGTAGATGTGAATCCTTTCATGATACAGTGTCCAATATAGACAGTCTTCCTAGCCAAATTGGCGATGTGACTGTCACATAACAGGTTACTGTCCACTTGTGTCACTAGGTCCCTGATTACTCCTTCCACACATAATGGTTTACCACCTATGTGGTAATTTGTGTGTACCTTGTTTTGTATTTGGTGGTACATTCATACTGTCCACTGTCTTCAGGACAGTGGGGTGGGGTTCCTGTTTGTTAGAGTGTGGTCTGTAGCATGCTACAGACTGTACAGCAGTCTTGCCTACGGTTAGTTGCACATGGGTGGACTGCAATGACATAAGCATTGTCAGTTACTGGACATATAGGTGTCTGTGCTGAATATGGATACTCACCCTCCTTTTATGTTTTGTTCCAGGTTTTGTGGCCATAACACATGATATGTGGTATTACCTGGTAGTGCTGGTGTGCTGTCACGAGGCTTGCAGCAGGTTTCTATCACTGGACATACATCAATGTTCTCCATACTGGGGAGGGCCTCAGGAGCATAAATATTGAGGTTTACACATCTGGCATTGATCAGCATTACCCTTCTGTTTCTTTCCAGTTTTGTTTTCTATGGTGGTGGGTTAGTCTTTTTGGCCTTGCCTACGACAGGATCTCTGTAGGTTGCAAAAGCCTTAGGCAATATCCAGACACTCATGGGTAACAGGTGCAAGCCATCCCTGGAACAGCAGCATGTCTCACTATGGAGTCACCTATTACAACTGTATCAGGCATGTTGTTTCTCCTTCTGTCCTGTGACTGTTTGGCACACCAGCTTTGTGTGCTATGTGTTACATGTGCTATATCTGGAGGTTGTTTTATTGGGTGTCTGCTTTGGAGGCTTGTGTTGGTGTTGTGTGTTTGTAATTAGGGCCTCTGGGAATGTTTTTGTGTTGATGTGTTTTGTTTACAGTCGTTGTAGGTCTATGTGGGACTGGGTTTGTGGTGTATGTGGTTACCTTGTCCTCCTGACTAGTTTTGACAGTACTGATTTGGGGGGCTCAGGCTCCGGTTTGGCTACCTGGTTGCGTCTATCACATATATTTGTATTTATTGGGGTGAGTTGTTGTGTGTGTACTTGGGACAGGTGTCACATTGCCACTGGATTCACAGATTCTACTTGTTTTGCCTGGCCTTAGTGGATTGTATGTGTGGACACATTTTATTGCCATACTAGTGATCACTGATTACTTCACTTTTTATGTTTGATCTATCATGTGGTAGCTTCCTCATTCACTTCAAAGGTTTAGTAATTGCTGGAGTCCAGCATGCCAGATGCCTGGGTGTATGGCATTGTGTCTTGTTGTTATTTGTGATTGCAGACTCCAAGCACTCTTGGCTGTGTTCATGGTATCCCTGTGTGACATGTTCTGCAGTGTGTCCCATATTCTGGACTTGCACAGGGCCTTTCATGGATTCCACATTGGTTTGTAGGGGTGCAAGCTATGCTTTATACATGTGTTTCACTGTGGTATTCTGGCCAGGGACTGGGGTCGGGATGTGTAACTACAGTGTGATTACTCTATGGTCTGGTCTTACCAGTGAGGGATACACTTCTCATCTTGACATCCAGTACAGATATTTCTGATTATCACATCCAGTATGCTTACCCCTCTTGTGGAAGTGTTACATTTTGCATGTCCATTTTGTTTTATGGATTGTGGGAAATCGTCTACAAATGTGTCGGTGCTAGTATAATACAAAGAGTATAGTGACAAACATCTCAAAAGCTGACTTCACACTTCTGCAGACTGAGATGGTATCCTTTAAGCCCACTGTGCCAGTGGAAACCACAACACACAATGGTGACTCCTTCACAGACGCTTTCTACGGACATCTCCAAAAAAGCATGGACCATGCAATCACAAATAAAACCAAGACCTTCTCCACCAAGGGGAAGTGGCCTGTCTGGTGGACCCCAGCCATAAACAAACTGTATAACAGCTGAAGGATACTAATGCAAGACAGAGCTACATCTCCTAAAGGGAAGGCAGCTGTGATCAGCACTAGTAAAAAGCTACATTCTCTCATAAGGACATCCAAGGTCAACTTTGAGACAAAAATCACCAAAGACAATTAAGATAACCACAATGCCTTCTTCAGTTATGTCAGAAACCAGGGTGGGAACCCTCAGATATGCTCAGAGTTGGTACACAACAACATATATTTCAGTGACCTGACAGATATTGGCAACATTCTGGCAGACAGGTTCAGTGCAATTTTCCCCTCCCTCACCCACAAAAGAAGATAGTTATCACAGCTGAATGTAACCTCACTGTCATCTCAGATGTCCATGTGAGAACCGCAATCAGCAAAGACAAGAACACAGCATCAATGGGACCTGATGGTATCCCCAGTTGCGTGCTATGTGAACTCCAGAAGGAGCTAAACCCATATATACAAATGCTATTTAACCTTAGCCTTGCTACAGGATATGTACCTGAACACTGGCGTACAGCAACAGTGGTCCCACTCCACAAAAGAGATGCCTCCACAGACCCTGGGAACTACCACCACACAAGATTAACCAGCCTTGTCTGCAAAGCTATGGAAAGAGTCATTATGGAGCTCTTAAACAGAGACATTGGTGACCTACAGACCCTTGATCCCACCCAGTTCAGCTTTGTACAGGGCAGATCCTGCCTTTTGCACCTAGTTGACTATTTTGAAACTGTCAGTAGGGCCATTGATGTGGGCTAAGCGGTCCACACAGCCTACCTGCACTTGGCTAAGGCCTTTGACACAATACCCCACTCAGGCATCATAGACAAGCTCAACAGCTGACATATAACACCATATGTCACAGGATAGGTTGCAAAATGGCTAAGAAACAGAACCCATAAAGTCAACATTGCAGGTGCCTTGTCAGATTCAAATCCAGTCACAAGTGGTGTCCCACAAGGATCTGTCCTGGGACCCCTCTTATTTGGCATTTACTTTTCAGATGTGAAAGTAATCATAGGAGGGTTGTGGCTGACAAAGTTTGCAGATGACTGCAACCTAGGCACCATAGTGAATACATCAGCCGGCACACACATCCTACAGAATACCCTCACAAAGACAGATAGCTGGTGCCGGAATCATGGCCTGAAATTGAATGCAACTGATGTGTAGTCATCCCCTTTGGGAGAAATAAAGTACCCACAAATCAATACATAGACAGCAACCCACTGAGTACAGAAAACAAATCAGACACCTGGGGACCCATGTAGATAGTGACCTCTCGTTTGACACCCATGTTGCCAAAGTGGTTAGAAAGACTTTCTATCTTGCCCACCTTATCATGAAGGGTTTTCCATCCAGATCAAAGGAGGTCATTGTACCCCTATACTTCTCCCTTATCAGGCCCATGATTGAATACAAAGCCCCATTTGGTATGTACCTCACCCAGCACTTGCAACAGCTGGAGAGACCCCAAAAGTACCTTTCCAAGAGGATCAAGGGTCTACAACACATGTCATATGCTTCCAGACTAAAGGAAATCCAGCTTTATTCAGTAGCATACCGCCTACTTACAGGTGACCTATGCCTGACATACAAGACCATGTCCAATCAGGATTTGGTGGACATGCTCCACTGCAAGCAATCCAAATCCACCAGAACCATGAGAGCTAAAGATTTGAACCTCAGCACATACATGTATAGGACATGCTGGAGGGACAGAGTCATAACTCAGAGGCTTCTCACACTCTAGCAAAGAATCCAAGTTCATGTTAGACAGAGTCCCTCACTGACTCTCTTCAAGAGAAATCTGGACAAGTGGATGTGAGATTGTAGGTTTACCCCAGGGGTCCTCCCTGTGTCACTACTAGACAGAGGCACAGTCAAGTTATTCGATTAAGCAAGGGGGACATAATGTGTCACTACTAAGTCAGAGGCACAATATTCTGAATCTATGCTGTACACTTATTACCACTATAAGGGGTGGCAATAGCCACATCACTATGGCTAGGCTTATAAATGCACTAGGGCAGATAGCCAAGTAGTAAACTATGAAACTATGAAACTATGGTGTATGTGTAGGTATTGTCAGTCAAGCAAAATAATGTGGTTTGAGGGGCTTGATATCTTCCTGTATTCCAACATAGGCCTGGTGCAGTTCCTGCTATTAGGACAGTGGTCTGCAGCAAGCTATATAGTAGTAGGCAGTTTTAGCCATTGGTATTTGACTATGGCTAATCCATGTTGCTTCTTGTTGTGGTACCAGCATGGGGGTGTGGTTATCCATGACATTTATTGCTAGTCGCCCTCATTTTGTAGCTTGTTCCATGTTTTTGCAGCTGTACATCACTGTATGAGGTGTGACCTGGTAGTGTTAGGGTGCTGATGTGGGCTTTAACCCAGTTTTCTATTAGAGCACTAATATCTACATTCTCTATACTGTGTGCGTTTACACTGCATGTATCTTGCTGTTTATACTTCTGGCATTGGGTAGCATTACATCTAGGTTCCTATCCCTTGTGGTACCTATGAAGGTGGGTTTGTGTTTTTGTGGTTTATGATTGGTGAGGGTGGATGTTAGTCAGGGTCATCAGGTGTGCATATGGTACATGGTGTTACATTACTTAACACATGGCATTCATGCCTCAGGTGGTGCTGCAGGGCTGCCTCTGTCAGATGCACATACTACACTCCCTGTACATGTTCGGAAGCAGGTTGTGTCATGTTAGGCGTCCCTGTTACTATATGAGTGAGTCGGAGGGGGTATCAGTCCCAGTGTTCCTACTGAGCCAGTGTATGTGCTATGCGTTGCCTCTTTGCCAAGGCCAGGGCATACTGGGCATGCCTCCTTCTGCCTACTGGGGCAAGGTCAGGTTGTTCCTCCTCCGAGTCACCCTCTGCCTGTGGTGGCCTTGGCAATGGTGGGGGGATGTTTGGCCCAGCCCTATGCTGGTCCTGCTGCAGCTGTTTCCGCAGGATCATATTATGTAGCATAGCACATATCATGATCATTTGGGTACATGTAGTTGGTGTGTACTGCAAGGCTCCACCAGATGTGTCCAGACACCGGAACTGTGACTTGAGCAGCCCAAACACATGCTCTATGACATTACGTGTTTGTGCATGTGCCTCATTCCTGTTCGAGTGTGTGTGCATTTCTGATGGGTGTCATCAGCCACGGCTCAAATGCATAACCTGCATCCCCCACTAGGTGTCCGTGTGGGAAGTCCCCACTGGCAAATGATTGGTACAGCTGCGTCAGATGCCAGATGAGGGAATCGTGGTAGCTCCCAGGGCAGCCAGCACACACATTCATTATTATGCCCTGGGCATCACACATGACCTGGCAGTTGATGGAGGGGAATCCCTTGCGGTTTATATAGGCTCTACCCCACTCACCGGCTGGTCCTTTGATGCGTATGTGCGTGCAGTCTATTGCACCTAGTACCTCAGGGTATCCTGCTATTTGCTGTAAGAGACGCATATTGCTGGCCAATACCTCACGGGCATTGGGGAAATATACATGATCACCGACATGTGCTGACATGGCATCCAGGAACTCGTGCAGTACCCTGGAGGCTGATGCCTGTGATATCCCCATCATATCACCAGTTGGTCTCTGGAAGGTACCTGTTGCTAGTATTCTTAGGCCAACACATACCTTGGTTTCCACTGGGATGAGTTCCCCTCTGTTGGTTCTGTGTGTGAGACATGGCCTGCACAGCTCAACAATTTGCTGCAGAAGGTCTCTGTCCATTCTGTAGCGCTCTACTATCTCCAGCTCATGTAACCCATGGTAGGTGACCCTGGGCCTTTATACTCTCCTCCTTCTCCTCACTCTGGGTTGTCTGTCAGCATCTGCATTGTCACCACCCTCAGCAATTCGCCTATGCCTGATTATAACAGCTATGGCAGCCCCTAGCATTTCTGCTCTGAGTTCAGCTTTTTTCAGTTTTCAATTCTGATAGCTTACTCCTTTCTTGCAGTATCTCTTGCGAGAAACAGCCTGCACTGCTGTTTGCAGTGTTTTAAGTGCTGGGTTGGGCTTCTAGTCTGCCTGTGTAATTGCCTGCTTCCAATTGTTTCCATCAATTAACTCCAGCAGTATCCTCTGGCAGCTTCCCTGTAATCTGGTTGTTTCCTTTTTCCTCTCTGTTTCCTCAAGGGGAGCAATGTGCACACCAGCATAAGCACGCTCACAGTGACTTAAACGCGCGCACACATCCTTACATGGTTTGAACTGGGCTGATTCATATAATGCGCGCACACAGCCTTATACATCAGGCAACAGGCTTCCTGATGTTTACATTGCCTTACACACGTGCATGCCCATGCAAACCGTTGTAAACGGTTTGCAACACGCTCCCACATGTTGAACCTGCCTTACACGCGCGCACACGCGAGCATGCACGTATATCAAGAAAGTTTGAGTGTAGGGATAGTGTGCACCCTCTATTTCTTGACTTTCCTAGTGTTCTGTTGGGACACACCTCTCTCCCTGATGTCTGTCTGTCATCTGTCACGTTACACTGCCCTCCAATGTGATACATTTATTTCTATCATTCCCCCCCATGATGTCACCTACCTCTTACTCTATTCCTCCCCTTCTATAACTCTTACACTACTCAGAAAGTGCTCATTACCTATGTGGCAGTGTGATTCAGTATTGTAACCGTCATTTACATAGGATTGCCTAGTAATGCTTAGTTACATCTCTTAGACTGAGCTTCCCCCCCTTGGCAACCACTACACGGTGGCCATATTGTTTTTGGTCTGCTAGTCCCTGCATTGTCATTCCATGTAATACATAAAACCCACAATTGTGGGCTTATAAGCTTCGGTTTTACTTTTAGGCAGCACCCGTTTGCTGGGTGTGCTGCATTTAAACATCAAAATCCGAAAAAAAAAAGTTATTTTAAATAATTTTGCAACACTTTTAATGCCAATGGCCACATATTTGGCCATTGGCATGCTAAACACATATGCACCCTTTATTTGGAGCTGACATAGCTCCATTGTCAAGTTTGCAGAAATGTACTCAGTTGTCAGCTGAGTACATTTCTGTAGCTAAACGTCCGTTACGGACTGCTTTGCTTCTGGATCGCTCAAATACCTCATTTGCATATCTTTCAGCTGCAAATGAGGTATTGAGCATTTCCACGCCCAGTCCGTGTAAGAGACGTTTTAGCTTCTCTTACACGGAGGTTTGGGCTGTTCCTGGATCAGGAGGCTTACACGGAGGCTTACACTACTCTTAAACTCCGTGTAAGCCTTCATGAATCCTGCCCATTCTGTGATATGGATATCCTAGGAAATTGATTAAGGGAATCATTGAGGAAGTTACTAAAGCAAGGGACACTAGGTACAAAAACCTTTTAAGAGTTGGCTTAATCATTAATAATCCATGGGCTTTACCACATGAAACAGAATGTGAAAACAGCTTTTAGAGATGTTTTGTTTGATAGTACAACAGTAGCGCTAAATGCATGAAAGAAACTGTTTTAAAAATTAAGTATTTTGGTCTATTTATAATAGTATATGCGAAGACTGTAAGTTTGTTCAAAAAACAAAACACACACCAATTCACAGCTTTCAGATGAAGCCGCAAACCAAGGTACCTTCACTGAATCCAAGATAAACACACCAGAAAGCAACAACATGGCAGATAAAAATCAACATATTTATTATAAGGATGTGAGCGCTATCACATAGAACAACTATGCTTCTACAGACATAACACAGCTCTATTACACCAAAACATTTATATTTTAAAATAACAAATCACAGATCAACATTAATTAACTCTCCATAAATTAATATACTAACTGCCATAGAAACCATCAAGTGATGCCTCCAGCATTACTATAACACAACTCCTGCCTAGCCTCTACTGAATCATAAAATGAATACATGAAGACATGTCATCAGTTCCAAAATCATCTTCCTAGACTCAGAGTTACAAATCTTTGGCATTACTTAAGTCAGCATATTAAGAAATTCTCTAAAATAATATCTTACCTGTTGCTGCCTGCCCCCTTGGCCATAAAATCAAAAGGTAGCAACATACACAATCACCTGAGAAAAAATTCCAGTGTGAAAGTATGTTGTTGCTTTGCTATGGAGAAGCTTACCAGAGCAACTAAAGTAAGACACAATAAAACATAAATATATCCTAAAAATATATATATATATACTATAAACCATAAGAATTAAAAATTAAAATAAAATAAATCATATAATTGTTATGCAGGAAATGCTTAGAGGCTAAGCAGGAGTTATGTTATAGTAATGCTGGAGGCATCATTTGATGGATTCTATGGCAGTTAATATATTAATTTATGGAGAGTTAATTAATCTTAAGCTGTGATTTATTTTAAAATATAAATGGATTAGTGTAATAGAGCTGTTTCATGTCTGAAGACACGAAAGTGCTCAGGTTCTTAGAATAAATATGTTGATTTTTATCTGCTGTGTTGTCACTTCTTGGTGTGTTTATCTTGGATTCACTGTAAGTTTGTTTACAAAATAATGAATAACCTTAAGTCTGTCTTAGGAAAGAGTAAGGCAATTAGTCACCATGGGGTGGGCCTAAGGACTCTAAGGGAATATTTCAATGTGGATCCTGTAATCAATGATCTTCCATTATGGTGGGTGATCTAGTTAAATTGGACATTCAATCTTACCCCCTGCTTAGTTTTCAAAGGGGGCTTTTGTAGAAGCAAATGTTTAGTATAGTTGGCTAAATGTCACAAATGCCCTTTTCTTGTACATAGGCAAAACTGAATAAACTCTACAAAAATGCATTTATGAACATTGTCACAACATTAAAAGAAAAAAACACCAACAGTACTCTTATAAACATTCTGTGCAATATGTGAATTTTTCTAAGTTTGGGTTTGGTATTCTTGAACTGATCCCCCAAAACCCAAGGGGTGGCCCATGGGAGATGAAGATGGTATGGCAGTTCTGACTGAATGCTGCAAGTCTCCCTGGGTCCTAATGAATTTGTGTTAATTAATTCAGTGTTAAAATTATGGGCTGCTAAGTTTTGAAATAGTTAATGGACCGACAGAGACATTTTACATATACCTTTTTATTGGTAGTGTGTTATTTGTCTTGGACTACAAATTTACTACATTTTAAAACAATCCAGGATATAGCAATAAAAAGCAATACGTTGCAGTAAAAGCCAGGTTTAATAAAAAGTTAGCAGTTTCACAACAGAACGTGGTAATTTTTATTAAACCTTAGTCCTGTTGTGAAAGCGCTAACTTTTTATTAAACCTGGTTTTTACTGCAACATATTGCTATTTATTGCTCTATCCTGGATTGTGCCTTCCTTACACAATTTTATTCTGAGTGGACTATTTTATGATTTAAGGGTGTACTTGCATTCAGAGCAGTTTTTCTTTGTGTTGCTGGATTTTTTTTTATTGTGTTGCATTTTCATATTACTCTTACTGTTTTTATTTAGATTGTATTTATTTTTAACTGCATAAATATGAATATTGTATGGTCCCTTTATGGGATGGTTTCTACTTTGGGTGGACGTCATTTAAACATGTTGATATCAGAGACTTAATTACTGCTCCCCCTACTGTTTGGCATATATTTCTTATAAGTTTAGGTAAAAACTAAAGGGTTAGGGCTGACCAAGTTTGCAGACAACTGCAAACTAGGTGCAATCATTGAATCCCCAAATGATGTCAGTATACTCCAGGATGGTCTCACACAGACCAGCGACTGGTGTATTAGTCACAGTCTCAGACTGAATGCAAACAGATGTATCATCATTCTCTTCAGCACAAACAATGTCCCTTCACACTATCAGATCAATAACAATACCCTAAGTACCCATGAAGTAGTAAGGGACCCGGGATCACAGGTTGACTGCAATCTAAACTTAGACCACCATGTGTCCACCATTGTAAGGAAAGCTTTCCACGTACCTCACTTGATTAGTAAAGGCATCACCTTGAGAGTAAAAGAAGTTATAATCACCCCTATATTTGGCACTTATCAGGCCCATAATTGAGTATAATGCCCAATTTGGTATGTACTGTACTAAGCATCTACAGCAATTAGAGAGACCTCAGAGGTTTCTAACAAAGAAGATCAAGGGCCTCCAGCATGCGTCTTACATGGACTGACTAAAATCCCTGTCACTATACTCCATATCATATAGAATTCTTAGGAGAGACTTATGCCTGGCTTACAGAGCAACCCAAGACCCGAACCTAATGAATTAACTATATCTGTAAATTAAATGGGTATAAGGTTACCCATTCCATTGTGACTTAAATAGGACATGCTGGTGAGATAGATTTATCTCCCAGTGACTGCCACATCTTTGAAACAGGCTACCAATTCATGTGAAATAGAGCATCTCTACAACATTGTTCAAGAGGAACCTGGATGATTGGATGGAGCACTGTAAATTCTTACTGAAGATAGTGCCCACAACTCTCCTGGACATGGGCAGTCATCACTAAATGCAATCTTGGGTATTAACTAGTACCTCTATGGCATTACATTGGGTTGAAATGGCTAGGCTTAAATTGACCTCTGGGTTGATATCCTAGTAATCTCCTATGATCCTATTCTGATGAATCGGTTTTCATGAGAGATGAAAGTGCTTAACTTTTGATATATTGCACATATACTTTAAGGTTGCAATTAAAACTTTTTTGTGCCTTTGCCTGAGTTGTTCTTTGTGTCAAAGTTTGCTTTTTTGTATCCTTTTCTGTGGTTATTTGGTTGCCAGGTGCACAAGCACATCTTTGTATGTAACAAAGATAAGGTAAACAACTGAGTGACACAAAAGGAGGCAAATTTGAAACAGCTTTTGTGGTTTAATATAAAGAGGGAGTGAAGGATATTAAAAACATTTGAGAGAAAAATTGGATAATTATGAAAGGTAACGACTTATTGTTCAATACAGTGGGTGAAAAAAATGTTGTTTACAAGATTGCAAGTAATGTTAAGTGGTTGTTTGAAGAGAACAGAACTAGAGAAGTGGCTTTTGCTAACCAAGAATTAAAGAAGGGCGGCAACATGTGTGTTTTTTGTAAGCAATGCCTTTATATATTCAAAGGTGAAAACATAACTCTTGAAAATAATCTGGCTACAAACTTAGACATCAAAAAGGGAAATGTTTAACATCAGGGGTTGTTTATGGTGCAATATGTTCAGGATGCCTTGATTTGTTAAGGGCAAAAAATGAATGACTGCTCATAAAGAAAAAATCCAACAGCACACTATACAAACATTCCTTAAATTGTACTCATTTTCAAAAGTTTGTTTTGGCATACTCAAAAAAAAAAGTATCTAGTGACCCAAGGGGAGGTACATGGTTTACACTACTGGAGTATAGAGAGCTTCTCTGGCAGCTCAAGTTGAACACCATCAGCTACCCTGGGCTAAATCAATGTGTGACAGTCAAACCTGTACTTTGGCTAAGATCAGCAAAACCTTAATGAATTTTATTTATTTATTTACTGGGACTTTATTAAGTAGTTAGTATTTTATTATTAATTTAATGGAAATTTTCAATATTAATATTTATTATTCATCAATTATTACCATATTGTACTATACACATTTTGAAAAACTAAGGTACTTTTAAACAAGCCATGAGCTGATTTTTTTTAAGCTTTGTATGGTAACTTATATACAAAACTGGTGGGGTACAGTGCATCATAAGCCTATGAAATTACAAAGGTACATTATGCATTTAAGGACTTTTAGTGTTTACAGGAAGGGATGCCATTGAATTTATGAAAGGAAATTGACTTACTATGTATGTATTCTGATGAAGTTTCTGGAAGTGTCTGTGATCAAAGTCCTCAATGTTTCAGTTGTTATTTTATCACTAAAACATAAACCAGTACTGCTACCACAGCTTTTGTCATACATTTTAATAAACCATAAAAACAACAAAATGAATAAAAACAATGTACACGGGATGATCGCGTTCGCATTATACTAATGGTTCCTCAGATCATATAACAAGAATAACATTATGGCAAGGATTCACGAAGCCTCCGTGTAAGAGTTATAACTCTTACACGGAGGCTGCAGTTAAACGGAGTGATGTCAGCATGCTTTGCATATTCATGAGAGCATGCTGAATCACACCTAAGTCTAATACGGTCCGTGTAAGACAGTAGGGGGCGTGTCCGTAGGCCGAGCCCTGCAAGCGGACACACCCCCAGAAGTGTAAAAGTGCCCAAAGTAAACACCCACAACAGAATCCACGGAAATGTGAATAAACACAACACAACACATGCCCCCACAGACTATGAACATAAAATATATAAATGAACATGTTATATATTTTTTTAAATTGTAAAGATGTTTAACCGTGAGTGCGCTTTTTTGCTGGCATGCCCATAGCAGCTACAGTTAGCAGTCAGTGGGAAAGCATATAAGAACTAAATATGCAAAATAAGTCAGGAAGCAATAGTGTAGCAGTAGAGATGTTAGCGGAAGAGCAGGCATTCATGGTTCAAGCCCCCACAACACCAATTTTTTTTTTTTCAAAATAAGCAGGAAACAAGTCCCTGACAAATATGTACACATAAAACCACAATTTATGTAAAATGTAATGAAATAGCCCATTTATATTGATGACATGTGAGGTAACAAAAGAATAAAAAAGGCCAGATGTGCTCATAGCTGAGCTGCAGTTTAACAGAGTGAGTGCATCTGCCCGTAGATGAGCAGTGATTTAACTGGTGCAAAATGAGTGCCCGTAGCTGAGCAGTGGTCTAACATGCTGAATCTATGTGCCCCTAAATGAGCTGAGCATTATATGCGTGCCGATAACCAAATGAGGCTTAAAGCAGCGTACGCCATTTGCGCGGAGCTGCGCACCTCGCAAACAAGCTAACCGACGGGCAACGTTGAACAAGCCGTGTCAAAACTGCCTTTACACAGACACACCCCTCAGCATGTCTAGACAGTCATGAAAAATAAAAGGCAGTGACAAGGTTCGAACCCAGGATACTATACACCACAGTTAAGGTACAGAACCACTAAGCCATAACAGCAGTACCTTTAAATGCAATAATAGCTAATATATAGGAATGAATACAAACTAGAGCATGACAATGCAGGTTTACTGAAGTTGATACAATTCCAAAATGGCCAATCACAGATATGTTTGGGAAAAACGGACTATATAAGCCCCATAGGTGGGAATACACAACATAAACGATTGTAGAACTGACCTGCAGGCAGAATGACAGGAGTAGGAGAGGGTAGTTGCTTTCGAGCACAGAGATGGGGTGTTGAGGAGTCCAGGTACATGGTCTGGCTCCTAGTCCATAATCATGAGGCCCAACTCATGCAGGGCCAGGTCCTCTGGGGAGCATACAGCGCCGAGGCATGGGACCGGTTGGCTCATGATCTCACCAGTGCCACAGGGATTCCAAGGACTGGTGAGCAGGTCCGTCACCACCATGCGGACCTGAAGAGATGCAAGCAGGACCAACTGAACCTTTGGATCCAGGAGGCCCGGCAAACACCCAATGCCCCACTACTGAGTAAGTAACATTTAATTATGTATGTAAGAAATTAAACTAGCTGATATTATGGAGATGTGTATTCCAATATTACTTAATTGATATTACAGCTGCAGGTGTCCGTTCTGCGAACCGCAGAGCCTATGGCGATAGGCTGGTGCGGTTGTGCCACCAGGCAGGTCAGTAATCCACTACCAGTAACGGTAAAGAAATATAAAAGTATGACAGTCAGCAAAAGAGTGCAGTGTAGTCAGTAAGGAATAAAATCTGCAAGTAACAGTGTGAAAGTGTATGCAAGTATTGCTTGATTACAAAAGTGTGTTTCAGCCTGTAAGTTAAACCGAAAAATGAAACTGTCTGACATATATTCTGAAATAAAAATGCCCTACCTGTAAGAAAATAGTACACAACCTGCAGCAGGCTGAAAAGTATAGCTGCAGAAGATGATGAAATCACGTGTGAAATATATCCCTGTGGAAATACTGAAACATGACAGAAGTGAGACTGCTGAAAAGGATTGTAATAACTACATGTAAAACTTGTCAATAAAGCCTAGAAGTAAGTATCATCCTGAATAGTAAAATGAAAGCAAGTGAGAGAGTGTGAGAAAGTATCATGAATCCAGCAATACAGTAGTAATAACCCCTGAATAAAGTATACTGCAGTCAAGACAGAATGCAATGCATGTGAGATTCAAAACCAAACAGCGAAATCTGTTCAAAGTGTTGCTGCATCTGGAATGTGTATTCCAAAATCTGGATATGTTGCTCTCAGTCTGCAATATGCAGATAGGATGATTGTCTGATATACCAAACATCCACACTTGTCTACAGCTATATAAAGCAAATGTTGCAGGATGATGTAGCTGAACAAAGCTAGATATGAATGTGTATGAAGAACAATAAAATGTATATTGATGTTGCAGTAACAGTCCTATCACCAAGTTGAAATAGTTATCATATAGGAAACTGTAGTTAGAACAGTAGTGTGTATATAACTGTAGCTATTAGAAATGTACAGCATATGTATTGTTATTCGAAGGTGTTAATATTACTTTCTTTACCCCACCCTATAACCACATATAACCCATTCCACGTGAAAATGGTATGTGCAATCACAATTAACACCCCTGGACGTTTGTCCTGTTGGGTCATATATATTTGCATGTCCGTTGATGCATCTGCCCTGTTCATACATCCACACCTGATGGCTTGTTGCCATCAATTAACCCTGCATGTTGTTGGACTGTGTATTTCTGTTCAAATTATGCATGTGTTATGCACGCTTTTCAATGGTGTGAATATCTGGGTGTTTGGTTAATGGGAATACTAATGCATGCTGTTACAACTAATTGTGAATGGTATTATATGTCACTAACCCAAACTGTCATGTCATAATGCAAAACATAGGATGACAGGGAAGGCGGGTTCCAGCGGACCCACCTCTCCCACCTCAGCTGGCGAGTGCACCTGGCACTAGTGCCGAGTCCGGACCCTCCTCTGGTGGCCCTGTGCCACCTGCGGGTGGAAGTGCTGCAGGGGATGGGGCTCTCTCCCCCTCTGCAAGTGTGGCCGGAGGAGAACCACGACTCAACCTCTGTAGCGTCTGGACTGTGGTGCGTAGGGAGATTCGGGACTCTGTTCTCGAGCCCCTATGCCAGCTCGAGGCACGGGTGCCGCAACTAATGGGCATGCCTGTTGCCCCGCCTACACAGCCCCCAGCACAGCCCCATCCTGGGCAGTGAAGGAACAGTGGCAACTGCCTATGGGTGGGGATATCAGTTCCACTGTTGCCATCTGTGGGCTCATGGGCTCTGGATATCCAAACCTCCGTCCCCGTCAATTGTGTAACCCCCCACATGTGTCATACACCGCCCATGTATGCATCTTGTTTGTCTTGTCTGTTTACCTACCCAACCTACCTCCCCAGCTGTACCGACTTCCTTCACCTGACATACCACTCTCACCTGAAAAAAAAAAAACAGGGCACTGTGTACCCACAAAAAAATTACGCCCCATACATAGCTGCCCATTCCACACACATGTCTGCTGGACATGGAACCTATCAATTACAACTGGCTGTACAACAAGTATTATTGTTGTCCTGACACCTCTCTCAGGGGTGGAAGGTTTCAAATGTCACACCAAATTACATACATATGCACAGCTGTTGCTGATGAATAAATGGGCAGCTATGGGCCTTACCTACATCCCTCCTGTAAAACCCAAGCTTGTTTCCCTACTGTCTTACCCTCTTTGTGACCCCTTTTTCACCACTTTCCTGTCTCCCCATTTTAATTTCTTTCAAAGAAAATAGCGCGGGTGTGCGCAAGAGTAACCACGTTTAAGCGGTTGTAAGTGGGTGTGCGCTTGTGTGCGTGGAGCTAAACGCCAGTGTGCATGTGTGAGCTCCGCGCAAACCAGCGCTAACCTGGTTACAACTGCTTAAAAGTGCCTTAGTCACTTTGATTGACAGGTCTTGTAGTCAGTTCAGAAGCAAAATAAAATCCCACTGGCAGTCCCCAACCCAGGACCTTGGAACCAGTAGTCTGCATGACTTACCACTAAGCCATGACTCTTATACAAGAGCATTGTGCTAAAATAAATATATCATGTAATAGTAGGAATGAATGCAAAGGGAATATAGATGTGTAGTATACAAAGCATGCCATTTAGAATTACTATCAAAACTATGGATTTCCATAATAGTAGTGTGTGAACAGAAACAGCCATGCTAGTTGGTAGCTAGTAGGTAATAATGTCACTATAGCACCTTGCAAGCCACACACATACTCACAGCAGGATAATCACTGCCCATACCCCACAACCTCTTATAGGAACACATCTGGACCAAGTAATAAAATATGTGGAGCAAAGGCCCAAAACCAGGGACACATTACAAATAATGTTACAACAAACGCAGACAGTTCAGAGAGTAACCGGGTCTGCATTTTGTGGGATGTTTGGAAGGGTATGAAGTCTGAAACTTGAATGTTTGTCACCATATTCTGGCTTGAGCCCAGAGTGATTTGCCAGAAAAAGGTGTGCATGAGATATTGACCAAAATATGAGGCAGAAATGTGGATAACCTGCAAATATCTGTATACATGACGGGTCTGACACCACCATATTTGAATAGTTAAGAGCCTAGACATAGCAACAGTGAATGACTTACAGGGATGCCCCACAGACTCCATGTGAAATGTACAAACAGTAGGCAGAAAGGTGTAACACATTCAATGATAACTATGGAGTCCTGAAAGTATTCTCCACTTGCATGGCAGAAAAAGTGTAGTAATACATATGCTCATGCTAACCCACAGTCACAACTGCAGCATACCAGACATTTTAATGGGTGTACCCCACTGATATGTACCATTCCATGAGGCAGATAACAGATTAACCTGAAATTATCTGGGGCCTGCTCAGCAGCATACTCAAATACCCTAATAGATGTCAAGGTCCACACCATGGCCAGACCACACTGCATGCTGAAACACCCTAGCAGATATAGCAAGCATTCAAAGGTGTGAATGTACATGGAAAATAGGAAAGCTACAGCAGCACACTACAGTCAGGACACCTAGCAGGCATACAAGTAGTGACTGTAAAGGGCAAATATTGAAGCCTTAGCAACAAAGTGCAAGCAAAAGTGAAAGGAAAGCACACACACACACATTAACAGTAGTAGTAGTTGTAGGTGTCAGTGTACACACACAGTTAGTACAGGAAACTGGAGAAATGAATGGAGGAATGTTAATCTACAACACACCTGGAAATATGAGAGAGATACCAACCTTTACACTCACAGAACATTGTCCACAGCATAACAGCATGGTCCATGCCCTTAAAATCTGAAAGGGCCACGCCTATCTCACATACCTTCCTATACCACTGTTCTGAAATTACAGTGAGAACTGCAATCAGTACACAGCTGGCTGCATGCAATTAGCAAATGCTGGCTAACAATTGGTGCAGAGGCAATCACATGGGCATATGCAGATACCTACAAAAGTATGCTGCAATCCCAGTCCACACATGCAATACTTTCATTGCACCCTGAGAAGGACGTGAGAGACAGACAGACAGACAGACAGACAGATAGAGAGAGAGAGAGAGACAGAGACAGAGACAGAGAAAATTACAATTAAGCAGATACAAACAAATTGTTCAGCAACAGCCACTTGAAAGCTGACAACTGGGAAGTGGAGCAGCAGGACAGAGAACCAGACGGCAACACAGGCAGCTGTGACAAACACAGGTAATGTAAAGTAATACTATAAAGGTCTACATACTGTGAACCCTCCATATGTGTCATTGGTCTGTATCCATATGTATATGAAGATGTGTAAAGGGCAGGGTACATACAGCAACTATCAGTGAAGGCTGTACATACATTTGTATGTGACAGCATCTATGTGCAAATATCAATGTTGGTTGATTGTAGATTGTAGTGCCATGTACAAAGTAGGTCTCACAGTTATGTATGTTTAGCAGTATGTTAGTGTGTGTATACAGTATGGTAGACAAACATGTTGATATACCTGTCTATCATATGGATACGTATGTATGTCAACATATGTATGTGTATATATATATATATATATATATATATATATATATATATATATATATATGATATGCATATATGTATACATACATAGAAAGAGATGTAGGAATACATAGACAGATGTAGATAGAATATTGTACAAACATATATATGTAATGCACACATACAGATATAGATATATGTAGATACATATACATAGACAGACTGATCTGACTATCTACAGGTATGACTGTATATGACGACCTTCAACACACCCTGACCCACCCCCTCTGTCACTCTCATCCCCTCTGTGTCCCCCCTCTCCACATCTGTAGCAATATATGTACATCAATATATATATATGTGTATATGTATGCAGACATATATATATATATATGTATATATATATATATATATATATATATATATATATATATATATATATATATATATATATATATATATATATATATATATATATATATATATATATATATATATATATATATATATATATATATATATATATATATATATATATATATATATAGTGAGAGAGAGAGAGAGAGAGATGTATATAAATTCTGAGTGAGGTACATGTGTACAGATGTATTGCAACAGGTGCCTGGTGACAAAGACATGGAGTGAACACCAGTGTCAAAACCGGAGTACCATACCACATTTCAAATCACCTACACCAGTAACCACCAGATATGTGATTGGCTGCCCACCACTGCACGTGTCAGTGGTGAACAGGGTCATAAATGTGTACAATAGTGGCCCCAATAATATTCACAGTGGCACACAATCCCTGGAATACCTGCACATGGTATGTGTCAGCGAACATGGTTTGTCAGCTATGGACATGTAGGTCGGTGTAACCCTCCACACCACATAATGGATGCCATGGTATGGACCTCACATGACAGCTACAGATATGGAGAAGGACACAGTGACATGTACGACACTGTGACAATGCACTCAAACACATTACCAATGCACAGTGACTGACAACACCACAGAGTACACATATACTACCCACATAGAGGTTACCACTCCCAGATTTACATATGTAAGTCACACCCATGACAGATGTCCAACAACCATAGTAACACCTCACACCATCCACAACCTAAATGACTGCTGTGTGTCGTCCGTGCCACTGCAATAGAGTGCACATGTGGAGGTAAAAGTTCCTACTCACAGATAAGACATACCCTGCAATAAACCACACAGTGTTAAGAAGCAAGACTCCCCATGAGTACATGTCACACATACCCCTGCTGAATGTTAGTCAGATAGGTAATATGCCATATGAGTCACCCTGTGTAACTGTGTGACAGCAGCAGGTACCATCACACCACATGTGTCACAATGGTCAGGGTAGCAGAACAGTACGCTGCTGTAGTCCCAGGGGCAATAGCATATTGTATAGTATTTTGTAATGTAATGTATTGTGTTGTATTGTATTGGCATGTTGAGGTGCCTCCTTCGTGGAGTGGAACCACTGCTGCTGTGCGCCAGTGTACAGGTACATATCCTGTAGTCAGGCTAGTGTTACATAGCACTTCTATATGTGTGTTTAGCTCCTGTCAGAGTTTATGTAGCATGCAACTGGGGATACCATCAAGTCCCATTCATGTTGTGTATTCTGCTGTCCTGAGGGTGGCTCTCACCTGAACATCTGTGATGACAGGGAGGTTACAGTCAGCTGGGATAACTATGTCTTATTTTGGGGGAGAGGGCGGGGTGACACCTGCACTGAACCTGTCTGCCACAATGTTGTCAATATCTGTGGTGTCAGTGAAATATTTGTTGTTGTGTACTAACTATGGGCATAGAGGATGGATCCTGACCAGGTTGCTAACAACTGAAGAAGGCCTTCTGGTTATCTGTAGTGTCCCTCTTGATTTCCCTCTCAAAGTTGCCCATGGATGTTTGTATGACGGAAAATAGATCCTTACTAGTGCTGCTCAGACATGCACTCCGTTTATGGAAATATGCTCTGTCTTGCAGTAGCTTCCATCTTCTGTAATACAATCTGTCTATGGCTGGGGTCCACCAGACAGGATGCTGTCCCTTTGTGGAGAGTGTCTTGGTCATATATGGGATTGCATGATCCATGCAATCTCGGAGATGTCTGTAGAAAGCAATTGCATAGGGGTCAGCATTGTGGGTTGTATCTGCCACTGGCCCAGTGGGCTGAAAGGATACCATGTCACTATTACAAAGTGTAAAGTTTGCATCTGTAATGTTATTCACTATAGTCGTTTGTGCTTGTGGTGGAGGTGGGATATGTATATCCAGGGCAATCTGTGTGTGGTCAGCTCACAGTAGTTGATGATGTAGGCCATACAGTACCTAGATACAAACCCTCAGAGTGAGGAGGTGCTCTTGACCTGAATCACTGTTCTGACTGCTGGGGTTTGGTAGTATGTCGTATGGAGTGTGCCAGGTACTGTTGCACAGTTGCTGGCTGAGCACTGATACCTGGCCATTTACATGTGTATCCACCAATAGACAGACAGATGCTATATATGTGAGATATGTTGTATCATAACAGTCAAGTAGCATGTGTAGTATGTGTGCCAAATTCTGTTGACATATATTGCTGATATCAGGTTATTTTCTTTCTCAGGTACATGGCCCACCTGCGGAATCCCACTTACTCCACAGCTGAGGATGAGGAGATACACCAGAGCCTGGTGCAGGATTATGCAATACTCTTTTCCCGCACCAGCCAGAATCAGCAGGAGAGGGATGCACTGTGGCAAGACCTTGTCCGTCGGGTAAATGACATAGGCACGCATAATAGGACATATGAGCAGGTACGACATCACTGCACTGATTTAATCAGACATGTCCGTCAGCGTGCGTCGGATATCCACAGGCAACAGGTTGCCACAGGTGGTGGGGTGGCTACACATCCCCCACTCACCAGACTGGAGGGACTACTCATGAGTGCAGTGACTCCAGTCCGCCAGCAACAACAATAGCAGCAGACATGCATTATGATGGAGGCTGGAGCCATGCAGCAGCAAGACAGTGAATGTGCAGGTAATATGCCATATGTATAGTTGACTGTTGTGTACACTGGTAGTTAATGCATATGTGAGGTGTGTCCTTGGTTTGTAGCTGTCACCATAGTATTTAATGTGCAAGTGTGATATCCTCAATATTAGCAGCTGACCTGTGAAAGGCGACTGTTGTACTACTGACCAGTATCATACTCATGTAACAATGGCACAGTTGTGCCCACTGACATTAGTTTCTTCACGTCTTCAGGTCCCTCTGGTATAACAGCAATGCAGCCTATCCATGCTGGTGAGTGTGTATTAACAATTCCTGTAATAGTCTTGATAGTAATAGTACTATTTGGCTCACTTAGTAGTGCTCTTTGTATGCATGTAGGTGTGTCTGTGTCTGTGTTTTGATATCACGCATACTGAGTACTGTACAATTGTGTGAAACTGTGTGCATGTGTGCACCTGTGCACCTGTGCATGTGTGCATGTGTGCACCTGTGCATGTGTGCATGTGTGCATGTGTGCACCTGTGCATGTGTGCATGTGTGCACCTGTGCACCTGTGCATGTGTGCATGTGTGCATGTGTGCATGTGTGCATCACTGGTAATGTGTAGACATTGTAAACTGTGTTTCCTGTTTCCCTCCCACAGGTTCTGGTGCTGCTCTGGTGTCATGTAGCAGGGAACCTGAATCAGGTGCCGTGGGTACTGATAATGATGACATCTGTGTAATGGCACAGGAAGGTATGCCAGGGTCCGCCATTGATCAGCCGATTGACAGTACACAGCTGTCGACCCCATCAATGCGCACAGTTATCCTGTCAATACACCCTTTGTCACCAATGTCCCTAGGTGATGGACAGCATACAGTGAGCATTGACCAGGGTAATTTGGTATCTGTGGCACATGCCTCCCCACACAGCAGCCATGGGCATGGCCCAGAGATGTCACCACACAGAGAGATGTCCAGGGGTTCTCATGGGAGCATCCATGGGCATACTGCCCCTGTCAGACGTGCCCACAGAGGTCTTACAACCTCAGCTATGTTCTGGGCTGTAATGCAGGCACAGTCACGTATGGAACGGTACACCAGACAGGGTCTGAGGGAGCTGACAGCATGTCGCACAGCCATGGCTGCCATCCATGATTTCACCGATGTCATAGACAGACATTGAGGGGACATATTAGACCAGTTCCACAACTACATGTCCATGAGCCAGGGCGATGGTGGGTGGCTGAGGCGTCGACGTGGCCGTATGCCAGCAACAGCAGCAGCTGGCAGTCATCGCGGATGACAACAGGGCTGCGGCCACCCCCGTAGTGCCAGCAGCAGCCCCAGCAATGCTGGGTCTGTGCTGTCATCAGACCGCCCAAGGAGACCACGTGCACGTGGCTCTGGCCAGGCCCGACAGGGATCTGTGTCCAGTCAATGAACACCTGCTTCTGATGACAGTACCCAGTCTGGGTTGGTACCGGATATGGTCCGTAGCACCCCTGCAAGGCACAGGTACCGTGTCCGTGGCCAGAGACACTGATCTGTATGACCTGGCAGGTACAGTCTGTGGCTGTCCACAAACACCAGTATATGGCAGCCAGGAGGTGGAACTGTGTGCATCCATACACACATGCAAATTGACAACACCTAGGGCTACCACATACATGCACACACTGCATCAACATTGCCCCACCTTCTACTGCTGTCCCTCACCAACACACGTACACATACATGTCAATCGGTGGTATCGGTGGCTGACTCAGGCATACCAAGTTCACACCCTGTGCATATAATGAAACTGTACCACCTCCTGCAATCTGTAACAACTGTGCAGGTACAGGTTAACATGTTGCTGATGCACAGGGTGATCACATAGATGTGTAGTAATAGTATCATGTTGTTAACAGTACTGTGTGCTGAATTAATTGTGGGTATATCACAGCATGCCTGATGCAGTAAGTGTGTGATTGTCATGTACTGTTGTCTACACCCATGGTAAGTACCATAGTGTATCATCTGCACATGTTGGCATACTGGTGGTAATGTTGTCAACAGAAGGCTACATACATAGGTAGCACAGGGGGTAAGGTAATGAATGCAGTAATACGCAATGATGGATATGTAAATTGCAAGTGGCATGTTGCCCACACTGGACTCTGCAATGCAGATGTTTGAGGATGTTGATATGTGTGCATTACTACACGACTAGTACAGGACACACAGGAGCACCCTAGCACTGCATGCTCACATCTCATACCATGCTAGACAGCCCCAACACACAAAACTGACTGTCACAGGAGGGAGAGTCCTCATATATGTCAGGGACACTGTGGTGGCAGGCCAGGTAGCATACATCCTACTAAGTATGGAACCACTGAGTGAAGGCTCAGTGTCTGTTATTTGACATGTGTATTACTGCAGGTATGAGCACATGGGTTTCCATCCAGTTTTTGTACATCCTGACAGTACATGGTCTGTACACTTGTGTGTGCTGAGACTGGACCCTAGCCATCTGACCCGTGTATTTCCATGTACATGTGCATAGTGCCTGCATATTTGCAGTGTTACCTACTGGAAGTGGTACAGCTTGTTTGTTGTACAATGGACTACATGCAGCCCTGTTTACTGTAGCTTTGTTTGCATGCATGTTTGCTTGCAATTACCCTGGAATACTGATCACACCTGCAATGCATAGTTATAGAGCTTCTGTGGACTCCTAGTGCCATCTGCATAGCTTACTATATGTATGTCCATGTCCCACTTGACAGGATGTCACTGTTTGTCCTGTTCACATGTACATTGCCTGTGACACAGTGCATATGACTTACCTGGCATGTGTCCACGTGAGCAGTCATATATGCTACTGCTAACTAATCACAGGCACTACACCTTCACATATTCATCTTCTGTTGAACTATCTGCTTCGCTAGGGACGGCCTGCACCTGTCACCCCTGGGCTTTCAGATATTGGCAAAGGCTCTTGCTACCCCCATAGTGCCTATGTTAGGCAAGGCTCAAATGACAAACCCACCTTCATAGGTATCCCAAGGGATAAGAAACTAAGAGTAATGCTACCCAACACCAGAAGTCTAAACCTCCAGATGCATGCACCCGAAACTCTCCTTGGCATGGAGAACATCGATATCTGTGCAGTAACAGATGCCTGGTTCAGGGCTACTGAGAGCACACCAGCACTACCAGGTTTAACCTGGTTGATTTCTTTGAAACAGTCACCAATGCCATTGATGAGGGGAAGGTGGTTCACACAGCCTACCTGGACCTTGCAAAAGCCTTCACAACAATACCCCACTTGGGCATTCTAGAGAAGCTCACCAGCTTAAATATAAGCCCCTATGTCACTAGATGGATTGCACACTGGCTCAAGGACAGAACCCACATGGTTAGAATTGCTGGAGCCATGCCAGACTCCAAACCAGTTATGAGTTGTGTCCCACAAGGCTCAGTCCTGGGACCTCTCTTGTTTGGTATATATTTATTGGAGGTGCAGGCCAACATGGACGGACTGTGGCTGACCATATATGCAGATGACTGCGAACTGGCCACCATAATCGACTCTCCAGCCGACACAAGCATCTTCCAAAGGGGCATCATAGAAACAGACAACTTGCACCAGAGCCATGGCCTTCAGCTGAACAGTGTTTAGAAAGGGAAATGTGCATCCTGTAGTCTGTTCACCTAGTTGCCAAAAGGGACATTTCCCTCACACACACTAACCCCCTCAGCCAAAAACACACACTTGCAGGATTCAAACCCCTGTCTGACTATGTTATGACACTTGAGAAAGATACATTAGCAAAGTGCGCTATTCACATTATTGGGAGGTTTCTTTTCTCTTGCTGTACTTATAGGGTGCTGACATCATCAGTGTTTAGAAAGGGAAATGTGCATCCTGTAGTCTGTTCTCCTAGTTGCAAAAAGGGACATTTCCCTCATACACATTATCCCCCCCTCAGCCAAACACACACACTTGCAGGATTCAAACCCCTACCTAACTATGTTATGACACTTGCGGAACGCACTATTCACATTACTTGGAGGTTTCCCTTCTCCTGCTATACTTATAGAGTGCTGACATCATCGGTGTTTAGAAAGGGGAATGTGCATCGTGTAGTCTGTTCACCTAGTTGCCAAAAGGGACATTTTACTCACACACACTAACCCCCCTCAGCCAAAAACACATACTTGCAGGATTCAAACCCCTATTTGAATATGTTATGACATTCAAGACAGAAAAATTAGCAGAGTATGCTATTCGTATTACTGGGAGGTTTGCCTTCTCTTGCTGTACTTATAGGGTGCTGACATCATCAGTGTTTAGAAAGGGAAATGTGCATCCTGTAGTCTGTTCACCTAGTTGCCAAAAGGGACATTTTCTTCACACACACTAACCCCCCTCAGCCAAAAACACACACTTGCCATTTGTAGGATTCAAACCCCTATCTGACTATGTTATAATACTCAAGATGGACACATTTGCCGAGTGTACTATTCACATTACTGTGAAGCTTTCCTTCTCTTGCTGTACTTATAGGGTGCTGACATCATCAGTGTTTAGAAAGGGAAATGTGCATCCTGTAGTCTGTTCACCTAGTTCCCAAAAGGGCCATTTTCCTCACACACACTAACCCCCCTCAGACAAAAACACACACTTGCAGGTATTCAAGCCACTATCTAGCTTTGTTATGACACTCGAGAGGTATGCATTAGTAGAGTGTGCTATTTGCATTACTTGGAGGTTTCCCTTCTCTTGCTTTACTTATAGGGTGCTGACATCGTCAGTGTTTAGAAAGGAAAATGTGCATCCTGTAGTCTGTTCTCCTAGTTGCCAAAAGGAACATTTTCTTCACACACACTAACCTCCCTCAGCCAAACGCACACACTTGCAAGATTCAAACCTCTATAAAACTATGTTACGACACTTGAGACAGACACATTAGCTGAGCACGCTATTTGTATTACTGGGAGGTTTCTTTTCTCCTGCTATACTTATAGAGTGCTGACATCATCGGTGTTTAGAAAGGGGAATGTGCATCCTGTAGTCTGTTCACCTAGTTGCCAAAAGGGCCATTTTCCTCACACACACTAACCCCCTCAGCCGAAAACACACACTTCCCATTTGCAGGATTCAAACCCCTATCTGATTATGGTATGACACTTGAGATGGACACATTAGCAGAGTGTGCTATTTGCATTGCTAGGAGGTTTTTCTTCTCTTGCTGTACTTATAGGGTGCTGACATCATCAGTGTTTAGAAAGGGAAATGTGCATCCTGTAGCCTGTTCACCTAGTTGCCAAAAGGGACATTTTCCTCACACACACTAACCCCCCTCAGCCAAAAACACACACTTGCCATTTGCAGGATTCAAACCCCTATCTGACTATGTTATGACACTTGAGACTAATAGATTAGCAGAGTGTGCTATTCACATTTCCGGGAAGGTTCTCTTCTCTTGCTGTACTTATAGGGTGCTGACATCATCAGTGTTTAGAAAGGGAAATGTGCATCCTGTAGTCTGTTCACCTAGTTGCCAAAAGGGACATTTTCCTCACACACACTAACCCCCCTCAGCCAAAAACACACACTTGCCAGTTTCAAACCCCTACCTAATAATGTTATGACACTTGAGACGGACACATGAGCAGAGCACACTATTTGCATTACTGGGAGGTTTCCCTTCTCCTGCTATACTTATAGAGGGCTGACATCATCTGTGTTTAGAAAGGGGAATGTGCATCCTGTAGTCTGTTCTCCTAGTTGCCAAAAGGGACATTTCCCTCACACACGAATCCCCCTCAAACAAACACACACACTTGCCGGATTCAAATCCCTACCAAACTATGTTATGAAACTTGAGATGGATGCATTTGCAGAGCGTGCTATTAGCATTATTGGAAAGTTTGCCTTCTCCTGCTATACTTATAGAGTGCTGACATCATCGGTGTTTAGAAAGGGGAATGTGCATCCTGTAGTCTGTTCTCCTAGTTGCCAAAAGGGACAATTTTCTCACACACATGAATCTCCCTCAGACAAACGCACACACTTGCTATTTGCAGAATTCAAACCCCTATCTAACTATGTTATGACATTTGAGACAGACACATTAGCAGAGCACGCTACTTGCATTACTGGTAGGTTTCCTTTCTCCTGCTATACTTATAGAGTGCTGACATCATCGGTGTTTAGAAAGGGGAATGTGCATCCTGTAGTGTGTTTTCCCAATTGCCAAAAGGGACATTTTCTCCCACAGACTTACACATACACCAATCCCACTCATACACTGAACATTTGCAGGATTCAAACCCCTACCTAGCTATGTTATGACAGTTGTGATGGATGCATTAGCAGAGAACGCTATTCGCATTATTAGGCGGGTTCTTTTCTCCTGCTGTACTTATAGGGTGCTAACATCATCGGTGTTTAGAAAGGGGAATGTGCATCCTGTGGGGAGGCAGACGCAAAGCACACTCTGGCTAAGCTGTCATTCCCTAGGCCAAACAGCCTAGTGTTGACCTCTACACCCATATGTTTAAATGTCAAATGCACATTATTTGTTGCTGATAGACTGTTTGCACATCTTTATTGCCATAGCATTCCCTGTTTGTATGAACAACTTGTGCTTCTGTGGAAGATGTTTGCATATGGGAGGGATCCACTATATCACGTATGTCTCTGTAGTCATTTAACTGTGTGCACTGGGCAGACTGCTGTAATGTGGTTGGTTCCTGGAATAACACGTAAAAATACCAGATATGTGTGTCCAACTGCTAAACTGAGATTTGGCCTAAGTGTGTGAGCATGCCCAGTTCAGCCTTCCCATGGCATGTTGTCTGACATATGTCTCATTTATCAAAGTGTGTGAGCATGCCCAGTGTGAGCATTCCATATGTTGAACTCTGCAGCCCACCACATTTATGGATGAGTGTGAACTTCAACAAATATCACCTGTTTATGGTTGTGTGTTGTGTGTCACGTTGTGTAGTTACTGTACAACTGCTTTGTGTGTGAACACAACAGGATTATACTGTGCCTGCAGTGTTTGCATGGGATACTTTGCATACAGTTGTCAACATCCTTTTACACTGACCTAACACTGTAGTACTGTATAGTGTACTGGTAGTACTTTGACTGTGGTGGACAGTATCCTAGGCTTTAGTGCTATCACTGCTTTACATTTCGATAGTGAGCACAACAGCCTGGTTAGGGGCCAGTTGTGTACATCTGACCATGATGCATTCTGTTCACATATGAACTATTTAAAACAGGCTTGTCCAACATTGGTAGTGTATTCCACAACATAGGTGTACATTTGCAAACACTAGCGATGTGCCCTAGTCCATGTCTAATGCTAGTTGGAGAGTGTGTTTGTCCTTCAACACACATTGTAAGTGGAGTTTGCCATGACATATGTCATGGTTAGTATACTGTGCCTCTGTCTACCTGTGACATGACAGTGATACCCAGGATAAAGCTACCATCTCCCATCCACTCATCAATATTCCTGTTGAGGAAAATTGATAAGTGATTCTATGGGTAGCCTGTACTGGGAGTTCACTCATGGGTGGGGGTGGCTTCTGTGTTATGGATCATGCAGTACAGCTTGTCCTATGTAAGTCAGTGCTGGGGTTCAGGTCGCTCATGTGCATAGTTCACTGCCATTCAGATTGTACAAGGTGCAACATGTTTATTGGTACCAGCAACGCAGGCAACACATGGCATCTGTGCAAGCTCTTTGATACTCCTGGTGAGGTACTGTTGGGGACTTTACGGTTGATGGAGGTGTCTGCTGAGGTACATCCCACAGGGGCTATTGTAGTCAATTGTACTGCTGATGAAGGATGACTGCAGAGCCAGAATGACCTCCCCTTATCTAGATCTGACAACCTTCATGATTAGGTGGGTATATGGTATGTTTCTGTAAACACTACAGCACATGTTTGTCCAATGCAGGATATCTATCACCTTGTGTCCCCAGGTCTCTCATTACATGTTAACTACATAATGGGTTAACACCTATGTGGTTGGGCACTTACTGTATATCCACAGGGTTGACTATACACTTTTCTGCAATTAGCTTGCTGACATGGCTATGGCACCAGTTGTCTGTTTCTATGTGGCCCTTTTGTGGGATGCTTGTGTCAGCTGGTGGATCATATATGGTGAGCAGTTTGTAGTCCTCTGCAAACATGTTCAGACACAGTCCTTCCATGTTTGCCTGTACCTATGGGACATATATACCAGACGAGGGAGATCCCAGGACCAAGCCTTGTGAAATGCCAGTTATATCCGGTTTGTAGTCTGACATGGCTGCAGCATGTCTGACCATGTCTGTTCTGTCCTTGGTCTGGTTTGCAACCTCTCTACTGACATAGTGGTTTATATTTAAGCTGGTGAGCTTATCTATAATGAACACGTAGGGTATTGTATAGAAGCCTTTGCAAGGTCCAGCTACGCTGTGTGGACCACATTGCCCTCATCAATGACCTTAATGACTATTTCAATTGAGTCAAACATGTTTAGGGGCAGGATCTGTACTTAAGAAAGCCACACTGGGTAGGTTCCGGTGTCAGTAGGTCCCCAATATCTTTATGTCTATGGTACATGCTGATCCTTTCCATAGCTGTGCAGACCGAGCTTCTCAGGATTCTGGGATAGTAGTTTTCAGTATCCATTCAGGCAACACCTTTGTTGAGAAGGACCACTGTTGTTGTACACTGCTCTTTGGGTACATATTCTGTGGTAAGGCTGACATTGAGCAGTAGTGTGATTTGGCATTCCATTCATCTTGGAGTCCATGTTGCATTCAGCCCAGGACACCATCTCATACCATTGCTGCTGTGTGTTTTGCTTTGTAGATGCTGGCTGTTACCTCAGCATCTGCAATGTCAGGGGACCAGCAGTCTGCTGGGATAGATATTCTGCATTCTGGGGGGGGGGGGTTGCACTGCGTCAGGATGTATGTTGGCAATATGTGTGTGTGTTTGTGATATTTGTGTGATTCAAAGCATATCTGTGAATTCCCAACACGGTTCCTACCATCAGTTGTGAAAGCCTTGGGATTATCCTTAGTGTCCTGTACAATTTGTATCTTCATAGGTTCATAGGTTGATACTAGGCTATCCACCCTAGGGCATTTGTTAGCCTAGCCAGAGTGTGTGTGGCTTTTGCCACCCATTGCTATGTGAATATTATGGCCATTTATGATTTGCTTTGCTGTGCCTCTGTCTAGACATGACACAGTGAAGACCCCCACTGTAACTCTACAATCATCCATCCACTTGGCAAGATTCCTGTTGAAGAGTGTCAGTGAAGGGCTTTGCCTAACATGGAGTGGGATTCTGGTCCAGGGTGTGGGGAGCCTCTGGATTTTATCTGTCCCCCCAGCACATCCTATTTCATTATTTGTTGAGGTTGACATCTCTCACTCTCACAGCTCCGATGGCTTTGAGTTTTCTGGGGTGGAGCATGTCCATTACTCCTGTGTTGTGCATGGCCTTCTACAACAGGCATGCAATGCCTCTGTGTAGGCAGTATGTGACTGCATTCAGCTGGGGTGTCTACAGCCAGGCAGCATATGACATATATTTGAGACCCTTTATCCTCTTGGTGAGGTACCTTTGAGGTCTTTCTAACTGCTGCAGGTGTCAGGTAAGGTACATCCCATATGAAGCATTGTACTAGATTATGGGTGTGATAAGAGAACAGTATAGGGGCACAATGACCTCTGTTGATGTAGATGTGAATCCTTTCCTGATACGGTGTCAAATGTAGACAGGTTACTGTCCACTTGTGTCCCTATGTCCCTGGTTACTCCTTCCATACATAATGGTTTACCACCTATGTGGTAATTTGTGGTACCTTGTTTGGTATTTGGTGGGACATTCATACTGTCCAGTGTCTTCAGGACAGCTGGGTGGGGTTCCTGTGTATGAGAGTGTGGTCTGTAGCATGCTACAGACTGTACAGCAGTCTTGACTACAGTTAGTTGCACATGGGTGGACTCAATGCCTTGTGCATTGTCAGTTATCTGGACGTATGGGTGTCTGTGCTGAATATGGATACTCACCCTCCTTTTATGTTTTGTTCCATGTTTTGGGGCCATAGCTTCCTCATTCTCTTGCATGGTTTGGTTATGGCTGGTGTCCACCATGCCAGATGCCTGCGTGTATGGCATTGTGTCTTGTTTTAATTCAGGATTGCAAAATCCAAGCATTCCTGGCAGTGTTCATGGAGTGGCTGTATTACAGGTTCTGAGGTGTGGCCCATATTTCACACCTGCACAGGACCTTTAATGGATTCCACATCAGTTTGGAGGAGTGCAAATATTGCTTTACACATGTTTTCCACTGTGGTTTTCTGGCCAGGGACTGTGGTCAGGATTTGTATATCCAGTGTGATTACTCTATGGTCTGGTTTTACCAGTGAGCAATACACTTCTCATCTTGCCATCCAGTACCCATGTTGCTGATTATCACATCCAGTATGATTACCCCTCTTGTGGGAGTGGTACATTGTTCCTGGGCCTTTTGGTTTATGGATTCTATGAACTTTTGTCCTACACTGTTGGAGCTAGTATAATGCTCCCAGTCTATGTCTGGGTATTTTCAGTCACCCAATATAATGTGGTTTGGAGGACTTGATATATTCATGTATTCCAGCATAGGCCATGTGCAGTTCCTGGTGTTGGGACAGTAGTCTGTAGCAGGCTATAAACTGGGGGGCAGTTTTAGCCACTGTTACTTGACCATGGCTAGTCCATGCTGCTTCTTGTTGTGGTACCAACATGGGGGTGTGGTTATCCTTGACAATTCTTGCTAGTCACCCTCCTTTTGTAGCTTGTTCCATGTTTTGAGGCTGTACAGCACAATATGAGGTGTAACCTGGTAGTGTTAGGGTGCTGTTGTGAGCCTTGACTCAGTTTTCTGTTACAGCACAGATATCAACATTCTCCACACTTGGTGAGTTTAGACTGCATGCATCTTGCTGTTTCGACTTATCCCTTATCTTATTCTTATCCCTTCTGATACCTATGGAGATAGGTTTCTGTTTTGAGCCTTACCTATTCAGGGCACACTGTGGGTAACAACAGCCTTTGCCAGTATCCATATGGCCTGCACTGATAGGTGCACACCAGTCCTAGCAGGTGGAGCATCATGTCATGCTCAGCATGTCATCCCAGACTGGCACACATTGGATCCCCTTTGACTAACTGCAATACTTCAGTCACTTATTGCACTTGATCATCTCATTGTCATATTGTGGCATGATGCTTGGTGAGGGTAGGATGTTAGTCAGGGTCCTCAGGTGTGCATATAGTACATGGTGTTACATTACTTAACACATGGCATTCATGCCTCAGGTGGTGCTGCAGGGCTGCCTCTGTCGGATGCGCATATTACACTTCCCTGTACATGTTTGTGAGCAGGTCATGTCATTGTAGGCATCCATGTTATTTGAGTGAGTCAGAGGGGGTATCATTCCCAGGGTTCCTACTGAGCCAGTGTATGTGCTATGCGTTGCCTCTTTGCCAAGGCCAGGGCATACTGGGCACGCCTCCTTCTGCCTACTGGGGCAGGCTCAGGTTGTTCCTCCTCCGAGTCATGCTCTGCCTGTGATGGCCTTAGCAATGGTGGTGGGCTGTTTGGCCCAGCCCTATGCTGGTCCTGCTGCAGCTGTTTTCACAAGATCATATTATGTAGCATAGCACATACCATGACAATTTGGGTACATGTAGTTGGTGTGTACTGCAAGGCTCCACCAGATGTGTCCAGACACTGGAACCGTGACTTGAGCAGCCCAAACACACGCTCTATTACATTACGTGTTTGTGCGTGTGCCTCATTATGGCGTTCCTGTTCAGGTGTGTGCGTTTCTGATGGGTGTCATCAGCCATGGCTCCAGTGCATAACCTGCACCCCCCACTAGGTGTCCATGCGGGATGTCCCCATTGGCAAATGTCTGATACAGCTGCGTCAAATGCCAGATGTGGGAATCATGGTAGCTCCCAGGACAGCCAGCACACACATTCATTATTATGCCCTGGGCATCACACACGACCTGGCAGTTGATGGAGGGGAAGCCCTTGCGGTTGATGTATGCCCTACCCAGCTCACCGGCTGGTGGTTTGATGCGTATGTGCGTGCAGTCTATTGCACCCACTACCTCAGGGTATTCCACTATTGGCTGGAAGAGACGCATATTGCTGACCAATACCTCACGGGCATTGGGGAAATATACATGATCACCGACATGTGCTGACATGGCATCCAGGAACTGGTGCAGTACCCTGGAGGTTGATGCCTGTGATATCCCCATCATATCACCAGTTGGTCTCTGGAAGGTACCTGTTGCTAGTATTCTTAGGCCAACACATACCTTGGTTTCCACTGGGATGGGTTCCCCTCTGTTGGTTCTGTGTGTGAGGCGTGGCCTGCACAGCTCCACTATTTGCTGCAGGAGGTCTCTGTCCACTCTATAGCACTCTACTATCTCCAGCTCATGTAACCCGTGGTAGGTGACCCTGGGCCTGTACACTCTTCTCCGTCTCCTCACTGTGGGTTGTCTGGCACCATCTGCATTGTCACCCCCCTCAGCAAGTTGCCTATGTCTCATTATGACAACTATGGCAGCCCCTAACATTTCTGCTCTGAGTTCAGCTTTTTCAGTTTTCACTTCTAATAGCTTACCCCTGTCTTGCAGTGTCTCTTGAGAGAAACATCCTGCACTGCTGTTTGCAGAGTTTTAAGTGCTGGGCTGGGCTACTATTCTGCCTGTGTAATTGCCTTCTTCTAATTGTTTTCACCTGCTAGCTCCAGCAGTATTCCCTGCTAGCTTCCTACTAAATCTGTTGCTTCCTTTTTCCTCTCTGTTTCCTCAGGGTGGAGCCATGTGCAAACCAGCAGAAACACGCTCACAGTGGGTTACACGCGCGCACACATGCTTACACGGTTCAGAATCTGCTTATTTGGATTAAAGCGCGTGTACACCTGCGCAAACAGTGTTAAACATCTCCCAACACGCTCCCACATGCTCAGTCTGCCTTACACGCACGCACACTGTCTTACTCGCGCTTCATGGCGTGCACATGCATGCCCAGCAAGAAACTCTGGTGTAGGCAACAGTGTACACCTTCCATTTCTTGACTTTCTCATGCTTATCTAGTGGCACACCTCTTTCCATGATATCTGTCTGACATCTGTCATGTAACTCTGACCTCCAATGAACTGCATTTCTTTCTACCATTCCCCACTGTGATGTCACCTATCTCCTACTCTGTTCCTCCCCTTCTGTAACTCTTACACAACTCAGACTGTGCTCATTTGCTATGTGACAGTGGAATTCAGTATCCTAACACTCATTTGCATCAGATTGCCTACTAATGCTTAGTTACATCTCTTAGACTCAGCTTCCCCCCTTAGTAACCACTACACGGTGGCCATGTTGGCTTTGGTCTGCTGGTCCCTGCATTGACATTCCATGTATTGCATAAAACCCACATTTGTGGGTTTAAAACCTTCGTTTTTATATTTTATACAGCGCAGCCCGTTTGCACGGGGCTGCGCTGGGTTTAAACATCATTGATCGCCGAAAAAAATATATATATTTTTATTACTTTTGCATCAGGTTACCTTGCCAATGGCCACATATTTGGCCATTGGCATGCTGCCTGACACATATGCACCCTTTACTTGGAGCTGACATGGCTCCATTGCGATTTTTGCAGAAACGTACTCAGTTGTCAACTGAGTACATTTCTGCAGCTAAACGTCTCTTACACGGGCTGTTCTGGGCTTCCTGGATCGCTAATCATCCTCATTTGCATGCTATTCGGCTGCAAGTGAGGTGATTATCTTATCACCACTCCGTGTAAGAGACGTTTCTTGTCTCTTACACGGACTTTGGGCTGTTCCTGGATCGCGAAGGCTGCATGGAGTCTTACACTACTCTTAGACTCCGTGCAAGCCTTCGTGAATCCTGCCCAGCAACTTTTAAAAGTAACTCTAACCAATCAAAATAAATCTGCTCTAAGAAATTTATCCAATCAAATCAGCATTTCACACTATGCCCTCTGAGGGCTGGTTTCAAAGGTACACACCCATTTAAACCCTGGTGTTTATCTGCTTGCAGTCTGAATATCCAGTCCATCTCCACTCTTTCGGTTTGGAAAATTAAATCCCTCCCTTATTATTTACATAAATCCATTGTAGTACTCTAAAAGAAAAAGCGTGCCCACTGTTTTCTACAACATGTTTTGCTAGGGCGTTTTTCACATCCATAGATCTTATGTCATACACATGTCTCAGTAATCTATCCTTCAGCATCTTATTAGATTTGCCTACATAAAAGCATTGGCAGACATCAAATATTTCTTAGGTCTAAATAAAACCATACCCAGGATGCTGAAATATTTGTTGTTTAGATATAACTGAACAAGCTCAACATGACTGTCAGGCATACGTTCCTATGCTTATTAAATCTCTCCTATTTTCTATTTATTTTTAGTTCCAGTACAAGTGAAAGCGCTTATCACTTGTTCATTGTTTTTATTAATTTTGTTGTTTTTATGGCTTATTAAAGTGTATGATGAAAGCCGTGGTAGCTGCACTGGGTTGTTTTAGTGATTATTTTATTTTTATAATGCTTGCTTTTAATTGCCATTCAGTTGGTGGTTTTCAGTTTTTATTTAAAAAAAACTGATTTTTATTTAGTGTCAATGCTTCACATAGATTTTTTTTTAATCAAATGTTCTTGCTTTTACCAAGATCTCAAATCAGTCATAAATCCCTGATTCAGATTGCCTCCCCTAGCTGTAGACTACTTTGACAATAAAGCTCTTATAAGGGGCTGGTGGGGTTGCTTTTGTCCATAATGCAGAACTTATCTGCATTTTACTGCCTAAAAGCTAATTAACAGTTCATAATTTAAAATGTTATGCTCATGAGATGAAATCCAGGAATCCTACACATTAATTTTAAGTTCAATTTCTGGTCTTATTGAAAATCCATTATCATTTTTACTACACACACACACACGCACACACACACACACACACACACACACACACACACACACACACACACACAGCTATCACATAGCTATACACACACACACACACACACACACATATATATATACAGAGATATATATACATATATATATATATATATATATATATAGAGACACACACACACACACACACACACACACACACACACACACACACACACACACACACACACACACACACACACACATACACACACACACACACACACACACACACACACACACACACACATTTAAAAATATACCCAGATTTTAAGTCTAATGCACTTAATAAAGTAAATTAAGAGTATTTGACATAGCAAATGTAAAATATATGCTGTGGAAAATTAGTGTACTGGTATAAAATGCCAAATTTCATGACAATATCATGTTTTCCCAGTATGCATGGCTCCCAAATTGTAGATTGATGAACCCCACCTTGTCACATGACTAGCATCCTATATTGGCTCTAACTGTTACAACTATAGTACTTCAGAATCCAAATATGCAACATCTCTCTTTTCAAAAAAAATGCCTCTATTATTTTATAGTAAATTAATTTACATTGAGAGTCATAAAATTATCACTTCAATATATCACTGAGTTATGACACTGATATTTGTCATAAACCCCAAAAATGATACTTATTTAAAATGTTATGTACAGGACTGATAGTGGAGTGATTTCTTCATGAGCCGACTATAGCCAGTATAGTATAAACTATCCTTTTTCACTTGAGGTAGAAGATAATGTTTCTGAAGATGGCATAATTGTAGATCTTACTCTAGATCCTGTATCTGCAGATGAATGATCTTTGCGTGGATTACTGCAGTAATAATAGCCTTTTGGGAACTCATCATCTGGAGAAGTCTATTGTGTGGTCTGACTTCAAGCATTGCATACCCTTCTTCTGCACATATGGCATACTGCTACTCTTAAGGAATGTTGTCGGATTTGTGGTATAAGGGAGAACTAGGACATACTATCTTCTGTTCTTTCTTGCCAATAATAGGGATGGACTTTAGGTCTATAACTTGGTCTCAGCTTGTTTATCTGTGTTGAATGCAGATAACAGATTCCATATAAAGATTTCCATACCCAGTCTCTGTGGATAACAGATTTTATATAAGGATTTTCATACCCAGCGCCATTTTTTGGTTTAAAGCTGCCCAAAACATGCTCTCTTGCATGGTTTGTGTGGGACTTAATAGAAAGAAAATAAGAAGGAAAAGGTTCTGCAAGATTTTCTTAAAACTGAAGAATCTAGATTTTCTTTTCTGGAATGTTTCTGATTACATGAACCACTGCAATCAGCTAATTCAGATAACCAACCTAAGAAACATAAGAAGCATATTAAGAAGTGGGTCTATCTCTGACACTTGATCTTGCAAAAGCCTCAATAGTTACCCCTCTAAAGCTTACAAAACCATCAGTCGTATACATGTCCTCCATGGTCAAAGTGCCGAAATGACCTAGATGCTGGTCCCAAAGTACCCACATTCAGTGCCTGCATTCATGTAACCTCAAGGGATAGGGATATTTCTATCTTCATACAACAGGATGGCCAGAAAAGCTTGGATGAGGAACTGGGCTTTCCACTAAGAGTAGCTGTTCTATAGGCAGTTGCTTCTGCCATTCTGAGGATTTAGGTATCTGAATATAAGAGATCTGCCATTTCACAGGTCTTGGCAGAATGTAAGATGCAGGCAATAGGTCCTTTCTTAGCTCTACTCATACCTCTCAACTGTTCATATTTTTACAGAATGTCCATAATTTTGCCTCATTTTTTGGTTTGTTGGTAATAAAATTTGTTGTTTTCTGAAAATCATTGAAGGTTGAAGTCAAATAATGGCATACACATGCATTTCTGAATTTGTATCCTTCAAAAATGTATGATGAAGTTAAACATATTATTCTAGTAACTTTCTAAGTTTCTAACAGTGGTATTTAAAATTGTCTTTTATTTTGCGTCTTTGTCCCCCTGTTGTTTTTAGCTTTGTCCAAATTTCTTGTGGTTAGACTTTGAAGGGTTTCCTTTGAAGAATGACAGAAACTCTAAAGGCCACACCCAACCAACAATCCATTCTGTGTTGCATATCCATAAGAGTAAGAGTCCACCCTCCCATGAAGTACCTGCAGACTCCACTGAGACAGAAGAGGGGGATGATAACCTGACTTACATTCTCAGAAGTTCACACCTTTGAGCTATGACTTGGATTAAGATGATGACACCCTGCCTTTAGTACTCCTATGGAAAACATCTCATTTATGGAACTCTTTTTTTTAGTGAGGAATTTCTTCAATTGAGAATCAATGGGGGGGGGTGTCTAATTGACCCAATAAGTATATATTGACCTTTTCAGCTTAAATCCCCCAAAACATGTTGCAGCTTATTAAGTTTCTGATACATTTATGTGTACATTTAACACAACATACCTAGATCCAGACTTCAAGCACACCTCACACTTCTCAGTTGGAATAAGTGTGTCTATCATCTCAATTTGTTCAGCAGTGGACTCCCTAACAGGCTACTTTGTAACCAGTAAAACATTTACTCAACCTAAGGATCCTAGAAGAGCAGTGTTTTCCTCTTCATGACTTTAACTTTTCCCGTGGATCTGTTGTCGTAATTTTTATGTGAAATAGTTGTCACTATTACTAATTTGAAATTGTTGACCTGAAAAATAGCCTTTCTAGTGACCTCTGCTTCAATAATAATTTCTGAACATGAGGGTCTTGTGAGCAGGGAAGAATTCTGATTTTCTATGGGGACACAATCAGCTTGCATACAATTCCTTCCTTCCTTTACGCATAATTTGTTTATGGCATTATCATTCAAATCAGAATCCAACAGTGGTGAATATATGTGTGTGTCTCTAGTGTCAGGTAAGTAGAGCTTCAACAACTGATGTGCTGGGTTCACTCCCACTCAGGAAAACATTTTCATCGGTTCATACATTCATAGGAAATTACAATGCTAACAGCCCTAACAGGCCTTGCCAGTTTTATCCAAATTTTACCCAATTATCTATCCCTAGAGGAAAGATAACAAGGGTCAGCAAGTGGGGTTTTGACTATTTTTACAGACTGCCTCTGTCCATAAGTGACACGGGCATACCCTAGGAATTAATTTGTGATTTCTATCCATCAGTCCAGATTGTGCTTGAATATAGTCATGGAAGGGCTCTGTTTCACATGAACAGGAAGCCTATTCCAGAAGAGGGGCAATCTCTGGGTCACATATCTGTCTCTCCAGTATGATCTATTCATGCAGAGATCAGGTTAACATTTTTGGAATGCATGACCCTCATACAGTGAGTTTTGTGAATATGCAACATTTTCATCAGGGCTGGGTCAGACAGCGCCTTGTAGGTCAGACACAGATCACCCCTTGGAAATTGGTAAGAAACTGAATACAGTGATAGGGCTTTTAATCAGTCCACATATGACATGGTTATACCCTGTATTTTTGGGTGAAAAACCTCTGACGATACTCCATTTGCTGCAGGTGCCTGGCAAGGTACACACTAAAGGGTGCATTGTACTCATTTATTGGTCTGATGAGGGCTGAGTACAGTGGTACTATGACATCATTGGATCTAGATGCTATGCCCTTATATAATAGCTGAGCCACATGGAAGGATTTCCTCACCATCATGGACTCTTGGTGGTCAAAGTTCAGATTATTATCTATCTGAGTACCCAGATGTCTAATCACTGGGTCCACTCTTAGGGGGATGCTATCAGTGTTGTAATTTGCAGGGGTATTTGATTTCCCAAAGAGTATTATTATACATTTTCTCACATTTAGTTTAAGGCTATGGCTCTGATCCCAGTCATTAATCTGTTTTAGACCTTTATGTAGGATATCAACATCATTGGGAGAGCCAGTGATTGCCCCCCATCTTGCAGTCATCAGCAAACTTGGTCAGTCAAAGGACATCTACATTCGCCTTGACATCTGAGAAGTATATTCCAAACAAGAGAGGCTCAACACTGAGCCCTGTGTTCCTGCATTGGTGACTGGCCTTTTGCTGGATGTAGATTCCCCCACTCTAACAATGTGTCCTTTCCATGAGCCATTTGGCTATCCCTCTAGTGATGTACAAGTTTATGGACAATTTTGTGAGTTTATCTATAATTCCCTAGTGGGGTATTGTGTCAAATGCCTTGACCAGCTCACTGTAGGTGGTATGCTCTGTCCTACCCTCATCAATGGCCTTGGTGACCTACTCAAAGAAGTCTACCCAGCTGAGTAGGCAGGACCTGCCCTTGAAAAAGCTGAACTGTGTTAAGTCTAGAGTCTGGAGATTTCTAGGTCATTGTTAATCATGTCTATGATTATCCTTTCCATAGCCTTGCATATTAGGCTAGTCAGATGTATAGGTTGGCAGATTCTTGGGTCAGTTAATGGTCCTCCCTCATGTAGAATGATGACTTTTGCTGTCCTCCACTCCTCTCGGACAAAGCCTGTCTGGAGACTGTGATTAAACAGAGATCTGAGGGTGTCTCCTAGGTCATGTTTCAAGCTATTTAATAGGCACCCTGGTATTCTGTCAGGACCCATTCATGCTGTATGTCTAACTTTAGAGAGTGCAGTGACAACCTGTTCTTTTGTGATAATAGGCAAAGGAATTGTGGGGGGTATTTTAATAGGAGTGACCAGAGGTGACGGAGGTATGAAATTTGAACTGTATTTATCAGACTGCAGGTTTGCTATTTCTTCTGGCTGAGTATAGGTAGTGCCATCTACAGTCAAGTCCACACATTATTAAGATTTCAGACATAAGTAAAAATGGTTTGTGGTTTTCCTTTGCTTTGGACATTATTTTGGTTTTGTATTTAGCTTTTGAAGACTTTTGAAGATATTTTCTCTGTTGTGCACCCACCTACTTACTTCTACCTTCTGTTGTATAGTCTGTTTATGCCAGAAGTTCACCAGGATGGCTTGCTCTGGCTAGACCTGGATTAAGTTTGGTCAGGTATTGCTGTTTCTATGCTGTTGTTTAAGTGATTGTACAGAGCATTCATGTATACATTAAATTGTGTTACCTATGCTATCACTTAATAGAAGATAATTTGTCATGGAATTTTTTTCAGGGTTTTTGGGTTTGATGGGAGTTCTACCATTACATTTATTTCAAATGAGACTGATTTATAAGGACATTACACTGGGGAGGGTGCAACAGTCCCCCATGTTTGTGAGTACTATGCCAAGTTGATTTCAGCCCCTAGGGGAATGCAGACCAGTTGTTCCAGAGCATTTGAATTGACAAAGTCCAAATATCTCTGATCCTGCCTATTAGTGGTCGTATATGTTTCCCAGTTTATGGAGGGGTAGTTAAAATCTCCCTTGAGTAGTGTCTTGGGCTGAATGGTAAATGATTCTAGTAAGTTCAGGTATGCAGAGTGGATTTCAGGGCACATTTTTGGGGACCTGTAGCTAGCAATGATATGTTGTGGGATTTTGCCTATGGTAAGCTGGACATGGAGTAGCTCAAGCGAGTCATCCTGCTTGGCCAAACTAGATGTGTGATTGCTTGTTATGTAAACGGAAACACCTTCTCCTTTTATTTTTTTCCTTTTCAGGCTATAATCTGAATTTGTGATAAGCACTATACCCTTGTACTGCTGGGTGCTTTCTGTAGCCTTGAATCATGTCTCTGTAACTACATAGATGTCAGCATTTACCAGACCAAAGAGAGCTTCCAGAGAGTGCAGTTTCTCATTAAGATGCCTCAATTTGAAAAGTAGACCCTTCAACTTGGCATTAGAAGAAATTATTATGCTGTTATGTCTGTTGGTTTGACACAACCTAAAAAAGGCACTATGGGGGTGGCTAATTCATTGGCCAGTATTTGAAAGCCTAGTGGTGCCAGGTGCAGATCATCTCTGGCAAAGCAGAATGGACTCTTGATCATATTGTCCTAGGTTGACAAATACTGGGTCAACTTGGAATGACACCAGTAGCAAAGCCAATTATTGAGGTCAGTCATTTCCTATTAGTATTGTGGCATTATACTTGGTGAGGGTAGAATGCTGCTCAGTGCAAGGCTAATACCAGCTTGTGATACATATTCATAGAGGTCCATTGTGTCTCTCTTCATATAGTCCAGGGAAGTATGTCTCAGGTCATTCACATCTACATGGACTATGACTGAGTTATACTGGTACTTGTGGTTGAGTGACCTGAGTACCTGTGTGATCTGGTGAATCCTAGCCCCTGACAGGCAATTGACTGTAACCTTCTATTTATCCAATCTGGTGGGGGGGGGTATCTATGTATTTCACTATGGAGTCTCCTATGACTAGATGTTTGAATGTCTGTTGTTTTGCCTTAGGGGCTTGATTGAGGGGACACTACGATGTGTATTTTTATGCGTAGTGCTGGTGTTAACTTGGTTTTATTTGCATGTGGTTTCTGGGGGCAGCGTATGGAAGGCCTCTGAAGTTTTAGTAAGTTACTAGTGAGTACTTCTACATATGTGGGTTTATGTGTCAGGACTTTATTTAGTCAACCTGTTTGTCATTTGATTTGTCAGTATGTGAGAATTGTGTCTCAATTTTCATAATATAACTACATTGCATACAAACTGTGTTTGTTTGTTTCAAACTTAAGTGGTTGTCAGTATTCGTGAGACAACTGTTAAATTCCCTCAGGATGCCCACGTCCAATAGGCCGGCCACAGAGATAGCAAGAAGGTGTCTATCCATGGTTTCAGGTTTTTTAGTATGGGTTTAACCATGGAGAAGAGTGTGGAGATTTAATTGAACTGGGATGAAAGCACCTGAATGAAGAATGGGTGCTATACTCAGTCTGAACTACAGCTATTCAACAAGGCAATGCTGCTTTGTGCTCAACTCAGCTGCTCCTAGAGCAACAGGGGGAGTAGGGAAGTTTGCAGAGACAGTTATTCAAAGGGAACTTTTAACTTGATAGAGTTTGCATTTACAGAGGGCACTGCTAACTGCCGCTGCATGGAGAGCAATATAATGCAAACACTGGGCTTATATAGAATCAGAAAACAAGTTTTACAAACAGCAAGGCCTTCAGACCAGTCAGGAAAACACAAAATAGGCTTTCAGCCAGCAGTCCCCAACTCAGATAGGTTTCCTACAGCATACCTTTGTCACAAGAGTGCAGTCACGAAACCATCTTAATGCAAAACTGCTGGTTTTAGAGCTCTAGTACAGGGAAACCACACAGTCTAGATACTGTTATCCTGTAAAACTAGCAGACACGATGTAATTAAGTACTGCAACAGCAGCAATGGAAACAGCTCAGCTATGAAACTTTGCTACAGTGTGGGAAATGTAATTATTAATACAGGGTTTTTTATGAAAGACAGTAAAAATAAACATCAAAAGTACAAAAATGATACTTATGTTCGTACTTTTAGCAGTGGATGCTTTTAGCTGCAGTAGATTAAGTGTAAATCTCAGATAAAGTTGCCAAGCCAAGAGCAGTTCTGAGGAATTGAGCACAAATGCACACAAACACTGGGCTTATATAGTATCAGTAAAACAAATTTTACAGCAGTAGGGCCTACAGACCAATCAGGAAAACAAACAAATAAGCTTTCAGCCAGCGACTCCAACTCAAATAGGTTTGCTACAGCACACTTCTGCCACAAGAGTGCAGTCAGAAAACCATCTTAATGTAAAAATGCTGGTTTTAGAGCTCAAGTGCAGGGAAATCACAAAGTCAAGATACAACTGTCCTGTAAAGCTAGCAGACACAATGTAATTAAGTGCTACAGCAGCAGTGGAAACAGTTCAGCTTTGAAACTCTGCTAAAGAGTGATAAATGTAACAATTAATAGATGATTCTTATGAAACAAGCAGTAGAAGTGCAAAATGATACTTATTTTCATCCTTTTAGCAATGGATGCCTTTAGATGTAGCAGATTTGTTTTAATCTTAAGCAAAGTAGCCAAGCCAACAGGAGCTGCAAGAAATTCAGGAGAAAACTCCATCCCCAATTGTGTCAGGTTGGAGTTTAATATAGCAGTTTGTGGGTTGGTATAATGGTTAAGGTGTTAACTTCACAGCCATAAAGTACATGGCTTGATTCTCACCTTTGGAAGGGAAATTGTTTAGGCTAAAATGTATCACAAGGACAGCTCACCTAGTACTTACGTATGAACTAAGGTTAGATTCTTCATGCAGTTTTAAGAGGTTGGGGACTGACAAATGGTTAAAGTGTATACCTCACAGACACAAGGTACAGGGTTTTATTCTCACCTTTCAGGGAAATTGACTAGGTTTAAAATGGCCTACAAGGGCAGATAGTCTGGTTCTTACCTATCAGCCTATGGACATATTTCCTTTTCATTTTTTTTCCTAATCCTCAGAATATAGGGAAAGACTTTGTACACCATAGATGCTCACAGGCAATTTATATATGGTATGCATAAAACCATGAACTTAAGGAAAAATTGCCAACTTGTTTCTTTTACTTTTAACAGAGAATGTAATCTTGTCATTAAACAGGCTATTAGTTAATATCTGTCTTACTGAATCAGCTTCTACAATTCTGCACATGGAATGATGCTACAAGAGAAGGTGATTCCCCCACTCTACCAGTTCTTAAGCAGCTACCACTGCCTTTGATGAAGGAATATATATATATATATATATATATATATATATATATATATATATATATATATATACACACACACACATATATATATATATATATATATATATATATATATATATATAAGTTCCCTTTAAATCATTGAATGTTCAGAACATCGAAGTTCTGATCATCGAGACCAGAACATCGATGTTCAGAACATTGAAGGTTTAAAGTGGAACTGCCAGGTAAGTGAGATTGTGGAATGTTGGGTATGTATGCAAGGCAGCAAGGTGCCCTGCATGTTGTGTGTGTGTGTGTGTGTGTGTGTGTGTGTGTGTGTGTGTGTGTGTGTGTGTGTGTGTGTGTATGTGCCATCTGAGTGTTGGCATTGCAGGTAGGGTATGGGAAATCTCCCGTTTAGCTCTACCGCATATAGCAGTAAACGGGAGATTTCCCTTATCCCACTGTAGTGTGATCTCGGAGTTGGAATATTAAAGTAGGGAGGGTGCAGGGGGCGAAGCATAACATAGTGTTTGTGATTTTTTTTTTACCGTTCATTTTGAATTTTTGATGTTCTGAACATCGATGTTCTAGTCTCGATGATCAGAACTTCGATGTTCTGAACTTTCGATGATTCAAAGTGAATATATATATATATATATATATATATATATATATATATATATATACATATATATATATATATATATATATATATACATATATATATATATATATATATATATATATATATATATACATATATATGTATATAGATATTTGTGTTTCTTCCTACTTTATTTTGCTTTTGCGTCATCTTAAAAGTACGCAGTTGTATTAATTACTGCTTGGTGTAACTCATTCTAAGCCTTTTAGTTTAAGCATTTGGGCTTCAGACCAGTTGTTTTACATTAGGAAGGTTTGTGGTCTGCACTGTAGTGGCAGAACAGGTAGCTTACATCCTTCTAAGTTGGGAACTGCTGATTGAGGGCTCAGTGTCTGTTATTCTAAAAGTGTATTAATTCTGGTTTAAGCACTTGGGCTTCAGGCCAGTTATTTTACATTAAAAGGGTTCGTAGTCTGCACTCTTGTGGGAGGAGAGGCTGGACTCTGCCCTTCTGAGCTGGGAATTTCTGGATAGAGGCTTATAGTGCCTGCATATTTGAACTGCTTCTTACTGAAATTGGTACACCTTGTTTGGTGTAGGGTAGACTAGATCCAGGCCTGTTGAATCTAGCTTTGTTTGTATAACTTGAGCACTAATCCAGGCATTTTTTAAAGTATTCAATTGTATTTACTACTGCTTGATAGTAACTTGATTAAAGTGTAGCTATCATTCTAAGTCTTTTGGATTAAGCACTTGGGCTTCAGACCAGTTGTTTTACATTAGGAAGGCTTGTGGCCTGCACTGTGGTGGCAGGACAGGTAGCTTACATCCTTCTAAGTTGGGAACTGCTGATTGAGGGCTCTGTCTGTTATTCTAAAAGTGTATTAGTTCTGGTTTAAGCACTTGGGCTTCAGGCCAGTTATTTTACATTAAGAAGGTTCGTGGTCTGCACTCTTGTGGGAGGAGAGGCTGGACTCTGCCCTTCTGAGCTGGGAATTTCTGGTTAAAGGCTTATAGTGCCTGCATATTTTAACTGTTTCTTACTAAAATTGGTACACCTTGTTTGCTGTAGCATAGACTAGATCCAGGCCTGCTGAATCTAGCTTTGTTTGTATGTTTGTTGTTTGTTTGCTTGTTATTTCCCTGAAACGCTAATACCACCTAAAACGCGGCTTTACAGCGCTTCTGTGGATCCCTAGTGATATCTGCATTGCTTACTGTACTTATTTCCTTGTTTCACTTAAAAGAAAGTTACTGTTTGTTGATTTTGCATTTAAGTTACCTGTGACACATTGCATTTAAGTTACCTGGCACTTGCTCACTAAAGCAATTATATAAGTCAGCACTAAAAATTTAAAGCACTACACCCTCACAAACTCCCCTTGAGTACCTTGTTCCCCATTGGCTCTTTTTTTCAATTATAAAGGAATTCCCAATACTATTCTAGCATGTCCAAAGGTCAGTTGTCAATCTCCTCTCTGGTCCAGCTGGTGAATTTGGGAATCTTGAGGCAATGTTACAACTGCCTCATGTACACAGACAACCCTCTCCTCCTCCCAACAAATTCCAACACATGTGAGAGAAGCATCCATATAGCCAAACTGGAGGCTAAGCTCTCTCAACTCAGTACTGGCGTAACCAGTCAGGAGGAGAAGGAAACCACACTCACTACAATTCCAGTCTCACATAAACCTACCACGACAGCAAACCAAACACATAAACACACAAAAACATACTCGGAGGCTCTAAATAAAAATCTGCCTAAGCAGCAGAGACCTCCAAAGCAGACACCCAAGCAACCGCTACCCCAAAACAAAACACGTGCAACACATAGCTCACAAAGCCAGTGTGCCGAACAGTCACAGCCCTTAAGGCTAAACAACACACCTGATACACTTGTAATAGGTGACTCTATCGTCAGGCACACTGACGTCCCTCTCACCAGGCTGAACAAGGAGAAGGTCACAGTGAGCTGCCTGTCGGGTGCTAGGATCCACCATATAACACAAGCACTCAGATCACTCCAAGGCAAGTACAAATATGACTCAGTCATTGTCCATGCTGGTGTGAATGACCTGAGACGTACCTTCCTGGACTACATGAAAAGAGACATAGAGGAGCTCTCTGAGCATGTGGCACAGGCCGGTATGACCCTGACCTTGAGTAGCATCTCACCCTCACCAAGAATGATGCCACAATATGAAGACAAGATGATCAATTTCAACAATTGGCTTAAGTATTGGTGTCATTCAAAGGGGATCTAAAGCCTGTCAGCCTAGGATGACATGCTCAACAAGCCACGATGCTTCGCTAGGGACAGCTTGCACCTGTCACCCCTGGGCTTTCGGATATTGGCAAAGGCTCTTGCTACCCCTATAATGCCTTTTTTAGGCAAGGCTCAAAAGACAAACCCACCTCCCTAGGTATCACAAGGGATAAGAAACTAAGAGTAATGCTACTCAACGCCAGAAGTCTAAACCTCAAGATGCACACACTCAAAACTCCCCTTAGCATGGAGAACATCGATATCTGTGCAGTAACAGAAACCTGGTTCAGTGCTCCCAAGAGCACCCAAGCACTACCAGGTTATACCTCATACCATGCTTTTCGGCCCCAAAACTTGGACCGAACCACAAAAGGAGGGGGAGTATCAATATTCGTCAAAGATACCCACACCTCCAGGTTGGTGGCAAAGCACGAAGCATCAGAGACTATCCATGAGCAACTAACAGTGGGTAAAACTGCCTTCCAGTTTATAGCCTGCTACAGACCACCCTCCCAAACCCAGGAACCCCACTCAGCCTTCCTGAGAACACTGGAAAATATGATGGTCTCTCCAAACACCATTATATTGGGTGACTTCAACTACCCAAACATAGACTGGGAGCATTACTCTAGCTCCAACACCCTAGACCAAAGGTTCCTAGAATTTATAAACTCAAATGCTATGGAACAACTTGTTATCACTCCCACAAGAGGGGAAAACATACTGGACCTGATCATCACCAACATGGTGACACTATGCTCCAGACCAGAAGTGTATCCCTCACTGGTAAGATCAGATCATAAACTAATCTCACTGGATATTCACATCCTGACCCCACCTCCTGCCCAGAAAACCACAGTGATAAACTTCTCTAAAGCAAATTTCACACTCCTCAAAACCGAGGTGGAATCCTTCAAAGCCCCCAGACCTGTGGAAAATAAGGCCCAGACCACAGAATCATTTATAAATGCATTCTATGAACTCCTTCAGGAATGCATGGATCATGCAATCCCAAATAAAATCAAGACCCAATCCTCCAAAGGCAGACGTCCTGTCTGTTGGACCCCAGCCATTAACAAACTATACAATAGAAGGAGGAAGCAATAAATGATAGAGCAAAATCCCAAAAAGGGAAGGCATCTCTGATCAGTATTAGCAAAAAACTATGGGCACCAATAAAATCGTCTAAGGCCAGCTTCGAGAGAAAAATTGCACATGACACTAAGGATAATCACAAGGCTTTCTTTAGTTATGTTAGGAATCTGGGTGGGAATTCCCAGATATGCTCAGAATTAGTCCAAAATGACAAAAAATACACCGAACCCACAGACATTGCCAATATCCTAGCTGACAGGTCCAGTGCAAACCTCCCTCCTCCCCACCAAAAGGGCAAATATCTATCCCAGCAGAGTGCTGCTCCCCTGACATCTCAGATGCTCAGGTAAGATCCACCATCTCCAAAGCAAAAAACACAGCATCAATGGGACCAGACGGTGTCCCGGGCTGCATCCTACATGAACTCCAAGAAGAGCTAAACTCAAACATAAAACTACTGTTCAATCTCAGCCTTACTACAGGATATGAACCCAAAGAGTGGCGTACAGCAACAGTGGTCCCTCTCCACAAAGGTGGTGCCTCAACGGATCCTGGAAACTATTGCCCCATAAGCCTGGCTAGCTTGGTCTGCAAAGCTATGGAAAGGATCATCATGGACCTCATAAATAAAGATATTGGGGATGTACAGACACTGGATCCTACCCAGTTCGGCTTTTTTAAGGGCAGATCCTGCCTCTTAAACCTGGTTGATTTCTTTGAAACAGTCACCAAGGCAATTGATGAGTGGAAGGTGGTCCACACAGCCTACCTGGACCTCGCAAAAGCCTTCGATACAATACCCCACTCGGGCATTATAGATAAGCTCACCAGCTTAAATATAAACCCCTATGTCACTAGATGGGTTGCAAACTGGCTCAAGGACAGAACCCACATGGTTAGAATTGCTGGAGCCATGTCAGACTCCAAACCAGTTACAAGTGGCGTGCCACAAGGCTCAGTCCTAGGACCTCTCTTGTTCGCCATATATTTCTCGGTGGTACAGGCCAACATGGAAGGACTGTGGCTGACTAAGTTCACAGATGACTGCAAACTGGGCACCATAATCGACTCTCCAGCCGACACAAGCATCCTCCAAAAGGGCCTCATAGAAACAGACAACTGGTGCCAGAGCCATGGCCTCAAGCTAAATGCCAAAAAGTGTATAGTCATCCCCTTTGGCCAAAACAAAGTGCCCACAAATTACCACATAGATGGCAATCCATTAAGTACAGAAGAAGTAATTAGGGACCTGGGGACCCAAGTTGATAGCAGTCTCTCATTTGACAACGACGTGGCCAAAGTGGTTAGAAAAATATGTTATATAGCTCACCTAATCATGAAGAGATTCACATCTAAATCAGGGGAGGTCATCGTGCCTTTTTACTCATCCCTCATCAGGCCCATAATTGAGTACAATGCCCCTTTTGGGATGTACCTTACCAGACACCTGCAGCAACTGGAAAGACCCCAAAAGTACCTCACCAAGAGGATCAAAGGGCTCAAACAGATGCCATATGCTGCCCGGTTAAAGAAACTCCAGCTCTACTCAGTGGCATACCACCTGTTCAGGGGCAATCTGTGCCTGATGTATAAAGCCATGTCCAACCCACAATTAATGGACATGCTGCACCACAGAAAATCCAAATCCCATCGAGCTACACGCTCAAGAGACTTGAACCTCAGCACTGAAATAAATAGGACATGCTGGAGGGACAGATTCATAACCCATAGGCTCCCTTCACTCTGGAATAAAATCCCAGTCCAGGTTAGGCAGAGTCCCTCATTGACTCTCTTCAAGAGGAATCTTGATGAGTGGATGGGAGATCGTAGGTTTAACCCGGGTATCACTTCTGTGTCACTGTTAAACAGAGGCACAGTATACTAACCTCGAAAAAGGGCATAGCAAAATTAATTTAAAATGGGTGGCAAAAGCCAAACACATTCTGGCTAGGCTTATAAATGCCCTAGGGCAGATAGCCTAGTATGAACCTATGAACCTATGAACCTATATGCAGGCAACTTTAATAAATGGCTCCTTTTTTCTCTCCATGCTTTGTCTAAACATTATAGAGTGGATATTGTATTCAGAGCTAGGATAGGTTTTGCAATAGATATTCTGCAGGGCCTCCTTCAAGTAAGAAAATAACCAACTTTCCAAACATTGTACATAAACTTTACAAATGTATTATTATTATTTATGTATTGCATCTGTTTACCATGTTAATCAGACTTGGTCAGAAGTTGCAATTTTCAGCAGAGGTGCAAGAAGCTCCAAATAAAAGAAATACAATAAGGAAAAAATAATCCAGTTATTCATGAATAGTAAAATACAAGTCAATGAAAATGAACAAATATGCAAATAAAATTTAGAAATAATTAAGTGTAATACAAAATCTTTATCATGAAATTAGGAGTTGAAACTATACACAGCAGAAAAAAGTTTAAAATAAAACATTTGAATTTTTAAAGACAAAAGGCATGACATATTTCTTTAAGTATTTGGATTAAAAGTATAGACATAAAAGAAAAAAATAGACAGGGTTAATGAAGGGAGGAATATTGTGGTGAGAGAACAGAGCCCCGATATGGATAAGAATTCTTTTAGTATGACTTTAAAGGCATGATGGTTTGAATTAGATCTAATGGAGAGTGATATAGAAGTGCAACTTTTGGTTACAGAGTATGTGTAGAGGCTGTGTCCAGTGGATTTATTTGGTTTGTCGCTGGTGGAGAGTTGTCTGCCAACTAACCGGAGAGGTCTGTTGGGGTGGCAGCTGTGGAGAATGATACTGAAGGCAAGGTAGGTGATGGTGGTTTATATATAATGTTATGTACAGTAAGTAACTAAGTAAGTTAGGTAATGTGGAAGTTAAAGATCCTTTATTACAGCTCTAATGCGTAAGAAGAGGATAATGCTGTTGCATAACTTACTATTATACCAACTGCTCAAATAAGATCATTGTTGCTGAATATTTATTTATTTATCTATCTATATTGACCGGGAAAGTGTGACTGGGACAGATACATTTTTCTGTACCAGGCCATTGAGAAAAGCTCCAATATTCACATACATAGACAATTTACTGTATCTTTTCATTTTTCACATTGTATATAATAGTTTCAGCTTGGTTACCTATACATTTTTGCATGCATAATTAGTTGTAAGAAATGATTAATACTAACCTTGTATCATACAATCTGTGGCTATAGAAATAAGAGCAACTAAGAGTTTGCCTTTGCATTTGTGAAAGATTGTAGAAGACAGAACTACAAAGAAAAACAAGGGAAGACAAAGACTGACATTTGGGTTGAAATTAGTAGGTAGTGGTACAATGAGGAAAAATGTGGATTAAGTAGGAGTAGGTAGTTAAGAAATAAAATCAGTTAAATGCTTACAGTAGTAGGTAGAAGGAGAAGTGTAATAATCACCATATGGTAATTTAATACAGAACTGCTATCATTTTGGTAAAGCTATTGCAGCTTCTATTTTCTTCTGGATTGCAAACTATCCAGTTGCAGAGCAAGACCAAAGCCAAGTGGTATGGAGATGCTGTTTTAATAAACTTTTAAAGCATCTCTTGTTTTCTATAAGCTTTAACTATATTGGGATGGAGTTCCACATTCTTAAAACACAGTGATAATACAGTGAGCTTCTGGCATAGTTCTTTGAGTTACTTACTGTTAGAAAAGATTTGTTACTGGAACATACAGTTATGTTGTTGTTGTATGGTAGTAATATGCTTTTTAGAGAAGGACAACTATCTGGCTTGTTGATATGTTTGGGTGCAGTTGTGAGCTGAGAGTGAGTTTGTTGATTTAGGAGTTCTATTCAATTAGGTCCTTTAGAGTTGTGTAATGGAAGGCTTTATGAGGTAAATATGTGGAAAATCTGGGTTTATATTATGTTGCCGAAACGGAAAAACAGAGAATGCCATTCCAGCGACACATAAACAATGAAATACCACTAACACGAACAGCCAGGTCACTGATTTTTTTCCTAGGGAAAAAAAATCAGTAGACCAACCAGACAAGACACACCATCTAAATCATTACAAAGTGGGGGGCTTTGCCCCCTGCACCCCCAATGTGGGGGTTTGTGCCCCACCCCCCCTAACTAAATATGCTAACTCTCAGATTGCACTACAGTGGGGTAAAGGGCAATTTCATTGTGACAGCCAAGAGATTTTTTCCCTAGGAAATAAATCGGTGACCTGGCTGTTCGCGTTAGTGGTATTTCACTGGTTAGGTGTCGCAGAAACGGCATTCACTGTTTTGCCATTTTGGCAACATAATATAGACTCAGCAAATCTTGCTATTTTATTATAGCATGCATCAAGTTTACACTTGAGGATATTGTTGAGATCAATAAAGATAGGAGATGTATGCAATACAGATGGAAGTAGGTAGGTTGCTGCTGTAGATTTTCTAATGGATAGTGTAAGATATTAATTTGCTCTATAATAGGGATCCTAGGTTTTTGTGTATATTTTGATATCTTTGAGAATATGTTGACTGCATTTGATTTTGTATTCTATGAGTACTCCAAGTAATTTGGCTTCTGTCCCATTTTCAATTTTTGCATTGTCAGATGAGAGAATATGGAAATTGTGCTTTTGAGTATTATATTGTTTTGGCATAAAAAGCATTACTTTAGTTTAGTTTAATTTTAATTTTAATTTTTTTTTAAGGAGTAGGTCTGCAGTACCTTGTCAAGATTTGACAGATGAGGAAGACTCTTTCGTGATTTCCTGGAGTATTTATAATGCTGAGGCAGAGCAGTTGAGGGCTACATCATCTGCATACTGAATTATATTTGTTGTTTGTAGTGGCATGGAGTTGTTTTTCAAATATATTAAATAGAATTGTCCTAGTATTAATCCTTGAATCCTTGTGGTTCTCCAACTTGAGTAGAAGGAATGAAGATAATTCTTGCTTCCATTTTACTGATTGTTATATATTTGTGAAATAGTTATGAAGCTAGGTAGGAGATGATGGATTTAAACCAAGACAGAAGAGTTTGCTGAGAAGTTTTGAAGGGCAACTGTGTCAAAGGCCATTAACAGATCCAGGAAGAGTGCTGATACTAGGTTGCCATTATTTCTATTGCAACTGATAGTACTAGTAAAGCTAATATGAGCAGTAATTGTGCTGTAACTGGGGAAGATGCCATGTTAGGTCAAGACAATAAGATAGGTACAATAATTGACGAGCTAGGAGTGGATACATTTTTCTAATATATTTGCTAGGGTGGTAATATAGCTATAGGTCTGTAGTTGGATAGGCCAGTTGAATTTCCACTTTTGTGGAGTGGACTTATGAAAGATTTCTTCCAGATACTTGGGACATGGTTTTATGTTATGGATCAGTGAATCAGCTCTAGAAGGGAAGGCTAGAGCTTCAAAAACAAGTTTTGGGTACTCTTCTGGTAGGCTGTCTGCTGCTAAGGTTGTTGGTTTGAGTTTTTGTATATTTTTTATGGTGCTAGTTGGGACTGGTTCGAATGAGAAGGATATAATATTATTATCTGATATGGATGGGGTAGTGAGGGTGTTGGGAAAGTGTTGTTTAGTAAGAGACAGTATTGAGTTCTTAAAGTGGAAGTTGAACTAGGTGGCTATATCATCAGGGTTGTTACTGGTTGTTGATGTAGGAGTAGTTGTTTGGTCAGGATGTAACAGTTTGTTTACGGAGGACCAAAATAGATTGGGATTATTTTAGTGTGTTGACTGAAGTTTGGTGAAATAAGATTTTTTTTTTTGTTTATTAACTTTTTTGCAATATTTCTTAAGTATCTAAAGTGTTGATAGTTGGATTTGGTTTGTTTTTGCACCATATTTTGGATAGTGTCTTTGGTTAACTAGGCTGCAGGATTTGACCTGACTCTCTTAGTTCAGAGGGGTGAGTGGCTATTGAAGATGTTTAGGAAAGTATTATTGAAATGGGTTACAGCATCATCTAGTGACATGAGCTTTAGGATATTCCAGTTGTAGAGTTTGTGGCCACCAACTTGAGCTAAAGTGATAGTGCCAAGACACTGGTGTCTGCCAAAAACAGTCACACATGGATGCACATGAGAGTACACTTGCACACAGACACACATGTACAAACAAATACACACACACACACACACACACACACACACACACACACACACACACACACACACACACACACACACACACACACACACACACGTGTAACCCACAGGTCTACATATCTTCTCATGGGACAGAGCATATGTATAGCTAGACAGATAGATAGATAGATAGATAGATAGATAGATAGATAGATAGATAGATAGATAGATAGATAGATACAGATACTGATATATCGATAATACTTTGTCGTTTTAGAATCCATTGTGTTTCAAGATGGATCTTGATAGGCTGAACCTATCTTAAGTTTTCTCTTACTACCAACATGAATAGTGCCAGAGTAGAAAGTTCCAATATGGAAGATTGGAACTTATGCCAAATATGGAAAGGCACTGATGAGAGGTCTGCAGATTCTTATAAACATAATAATACAAAGGTGTTTAGTTTTAATTAGTCAGTGGCTGTGGTTTTAATAGATACAAAATATTCTGCCTAGAAGCATTTACAATATAAAAGGATAAAGTTTTTTGTTTTCCTTGAGACAAGATCTTGATTGTTAACCCACATATGTGTGTTCTTTGCAATAAAGGAATTATTCTAATCTTTAAAACTGTGTTGCATGATGTTACTTTGGACCATAATAGTTTGTTGACATGAAGTCTCAGATTTTTCAAGTTATGTGTGATTTGCTATTGTAGAAATCACCTTTGGGCCCATTTTTGCCAGATGTTCTGATTGGTCCGTTTCTGGTGTGCCAGCAGACAACTACTTTCCCACCTTAAGCAGAGTTTGAAGTCTCTACAGGTAGGCTTTTGTTAAGCAATCTTTGCAAAAGATTATTAATTGCCTGAGAGTGGGCTACTCTTTATGAGAGCAGGTTAACATTTTGTGAGAGTGGGTCACAATACATATAAGAGTGGGTTTTAAACCCCAAAGATATATTTTTGTATGGCAGTGGTTCTAATCATATGTAGAAAAATGAGGATGTACTTTTAATCATAGTTGCATATTATTATATACTTATATGAGAGTTGATTTTAATATATTTAAGTGGGTATTATTATCAATATATTGAAATTACAATGGGTGGGAATATATGAATTAAAAGAGCCAGATTTAGAACTCTATCTAGACATGTTTAATAAATATGAACAAGACAGCTGTAATTATTTGCTAAAGTCTCTGAACTCACTAAAAATGCACTACTATATCCTGATAGTGCAGGTGTTTATAAGGATATTTTAGAAAATCTTAAAAAGAAACTTAAAAAGAAAGGAGCTAATGTAACTACCTCTTAAGAATCTTTATTTATTTCCTTTTGATTATTGAAAAAGTCACTCTGGCAACTGAAGTTCCAATATTTTACTGGAGGCACGGGGAGATCATCTCTATAATAAGGATAGAAATACTGTTTTGACAAGTCAAAATAAAAACAGTCAACATAGATTGTTTATAACATATTTTGAAGCAAACATTATTTACAAAGAGTATTAGATTAAGGAAATGCATGTTTTCAAGATATTGTGAGTAAAACCAAAATTACTACATTAATACATTTGAACAGTATTCATAGTGGTAAGAGTTAGTATTGCATACTTCAAACTGTAGGTGTGGTATAGTTGCATAGTTAATTAGTTGTCAGATGATATTTAAGGACAGATTTGAATTGTTGTTGATCATTTAAAAGACAGATGTGGTTTGAAAGTTTGTCCCGTGCCTTATTTGATTTGTCATCAAAATTTAGTTTAAGTTCTGAGGAACTTGGGGTTTAATTTGTTATATGCCATTGGATGAGATTTGACAATGAGGATGTTTTAAGTGAATTGTGTAGTATTTTATGTGCTGTGAGTAGCTGAGAGAGGGTAATATGATGAGGGAGTTCCAGCCAGTTGTTGTTGTGAGCTCTGTGCAAGGGTAGGACTGTTTTGCGATGCTGCAATCAAATCTGCTTGTTTTATTGTTGGTGCTTTCTAGTTCATGTCTGGTGGAAGAGCTGAGAATTTTGAATATTAATGAGGTATAATGAAGGGTAGGAGAGAGAAGGGAGGTGGCAACTATTTTTTTTTGTTTGTTTTATTATGATAATTTAGCAGGTGCTTTGCTCTGTAAAGACAGTTTAGTTTACAGTGTGTTTTTTGACTGCACTGTCAATGTGCAGATCAAATTTTAACTGTTTATCAATGATAATTCTTAGTAATTTTGTGTTGGCGATGTTTTCAAATTTTGTGTTGTTTGAGGAGATAATATTAAGGTCAGTGTTGTTTTGAGTAATGTTTTGTGGAAGGACAAGGATTAGTTTGGTTTTGTTAAGGTTTAACAGCAATTGAAATTTATTTAGCCAGAGGGGAAAGCTTCCTGTGTGATGGCTTCTAAGGTGTTAAGATTTGGGACTGACAAACTAAAATGGAGTTGTCAGCATATTGTATTATTGATTCCTTGTGCATGCCATTAATGAAGACATTGAAAAGTATTGGCCCAAGTATGGAGACTTGGCGACTCCTGCAGTGATTGGATGGAAGAAGATTCATTCTATTTTACAGACTGTGTGCGGTTGTTTAGTTAGCTGGTGAGTTGAGGGAGTTGTGAGGCACATATAATTTAGTCTTTGATGAGAGCCCATGTTGAATGGACTTTGATAAGTCCAGGAAAAGGATGGAGACAAAATTACTTCTACACTGGTCCTTAACTTCAGTCCCTCATGAAATAGCCATACCAGGAGATGTTAACATTAATTGGCTTGACCTTATTTATATCTCCCCTAAATTTAGCATAAATATTTTTGGATACAAACAACTGATACAAACTACAAAAATCTTTAGCAAAAACTCAAATTCAATAGTAGACTAGATCTTAGTATCTGATCCCACTAAATTTACCTCATCTGGCGACCAAATCTGCTTAGTGACCATCTCCCTGTCTTTACCAAACGTCACACACAAAATCATCCAAAGCAGTAAACTATAAAAACTATTTGTAAAACAACTTTTAACCTTCAGACATTTCAACAATATCCCCTCCTCAATACAATGAAATATGTTAAGAAATATTCCACTAGTTGACACCGTTGAGAAATTTAACTCAATATTTCTTAACACCTTAAACAAAATGAGACCTCCCAGAAATAAAACAATAAAATCAAGAGAAGCACCCTAGTTAACTAACACTACAAAAAGACTAATGTAAACTAAAGACAAAGCCAGGAAAAATTGTCAAGCAAACAAAACTCCACAAAACATCCAATATAATAATCTTTGTAGCCAGGCCAAAAGGCAGATAATCTCTGACAAAAACATACTATAGCAAACCCCAAATATAATTGAAAAGCCAATCCCAGGAAATTATGGTCAACCGTCAGGAAAATACTGCTACCAGGGGAAAAATATAATCCCAATCCATGTCCAAATAGTACACCTCTGGACACTGCTACATGAACCAATAACTAGTTTGTAGACAGCATAGCATCTATTACAAAACATTTTATCCATAGTACTGCAGATCACAAACAAACAACTATTAGCTCCTCATTTGCACTTCAACCAGTATCTATAGCCTATATAAAAAACCTCTTCAGCAAGGTGAAAATCTGCTGTGGTTCTGTAGATAATCTACCCAGTGAATTCCTTAAAATAACAACAAGAAGCATACGCTACCCCATATCCATTCTCATAAATAGATCAATACAGGAAAACTATGCCACCATAATCAGGAAAAAATCAGATATCCTCCCCCTCCATAAAGGTGGTATGTCTACAGACATTGCTAATTTCAGACTAATGGCTATCCTATCCCTACTCTCTAAAATCATAGAAAAATGTTAACACAAACAACTCCCACAATATCTCAACCTAGAAAAACCTCTGACTGAAACCCTGCATGATTTTTGGCCCTCCCATAGCACAAATACAGCTCGTATAGCTTTTGCAGATACAGTAAACAAAGTCACAGTTAGTGGTCAACTTGTCTCTGCCATATTCATCGACCTATCAAAGGACTTTGATACAGTCAGTCATACTAAACTACCATTGAAAATGTCAGCCTTAGGTCTAACACCAAACACATTAAACTGGTTCAAGAGTTATCACACTGATAGATGCCAATCAGTAAAATTGCAATCAGTGCTCTCACCTTTACTCCCTGTCAACACTGGTGTCACATCAGTCCTTGGTAATCTCCTCTTTAATATCCTTTCAAATTCTCTTCACACTTGCATACAACATACTTCTCTCATACAGTAAGCTGATGAATCAACACTTATATGTACCTAAAACAACCATACACACCTCAACCAAATTACAAAAGAAATCTCACTGCCACTGAAAAATGGTTACTAAACTTCTAACTCCTCCTTAACCCAAACAAAACCAAACTTTTACTTTTCTATCCTAAATCTGTCTCATGAAAAACACAACTTTAAAATATACTCCCTCAATAATAGCACTACAGAAGTGGTAACCAATACAAAACTATTAAGCATGACCATAGACGACAACCTTAACTTTAATTTACACATACAAAATGCCATCAAAAAACACACCAAAAAGTAGGCTTAGTCTACAGAGCTAGAAACTTCCTCATCACCACATCCTGATACACCATTGCAAATAGTTATCTTCTGCCTTCTCTTCTTTATGGAGTCCCCATCTTCCCTAATCTTCAAATCTCAGTTACTCAAAAACTTGAACAATGTTACAATAAAATATCCAGATTTGTATCAAATTCTCACTGCTGTACCCACCATTGCACTGCATTGAAAACAGGTAACTGCCTAGAACTACCCAACTACCTAAAATATATTCAGGTAATCCCCACACATAAAATCATTCATTACCCAGCCACCTGCCCAACCTTAAATTATGCACAACAAAAACACTCTCCTAAATGGGCCATGAGATCAAATAACCAAGTTCAACTCTCTGTTCATAAACCAACTAAATCAGTGGGGTATTCTCTGTATTCTCACTCCATAGCTAAAATATGGAACACTATGCCCACATCTGTAAGGACAGACACACTCCTCAAATCCTTCACACACTCTCTTAAAAACTATCTAAAAATACATGTCTCTGCTCATGTTCTATACTAGGTTAATCAAATAGCTCCTTAATTTATAGCTGGAACAGCATTACCCTCCAGTTTGCTATTATATTTTATACAGTTGATAATTTCTTGCCTCTTTTACCTATACCTTACACTACTATTATCACTTTATGGTCCCCTAACATTTATTTTTCCCTTTTGCTTCTTCCATATTCATACCCCACACTTTCCTAAAAAGCAAATAAGTTTCTATCTCCTACTTTCCCTCTCCTGTAATTCCTCTCCTGTCTCAACCCTATACTATAAGATATGTATACTAAATACATTATAATTAGCAATAATTGCTAAACTATCAAGCAGAATTGCACTGATCTGAATCGTATAATTTTAAAGACCACCCCCAGGATTCACGAAGCCTCTGTGTAAGAGTTATAACTCTTACACGGAGGCTGCAATTAAACGGAGTGATGTCAGCATGCATTGCATATTCATGAGAGCATGCTGAACCACACCTAAGTCTAATACGGTCCATGTAAGACAGTAGGGGGCGTGTCCGTAGGCTGAGCCCTGCAAATTTTGTGTTTTTTAAAATAATTTTAAAATGTGTTGTTTTGGTAATGTTTTGTGGAAGGACAAGGATTAGTTTGGTTTTGTTAAGGTTTAACAGCAATTAAATTTATTTAGCCAGAGGAAAGTTTCCCTGTGTGATGGCTTCAAAAAGATTTGGGACTGACAAAAAAATGGAGTTGTCAGCATATTGTATTATTGTTTCCCTTTGGCATGCCATTAATAAAGACATTGAAAGTTTTGGGCCCCAAGTATAGATTTGGCACTCCTGCAGTGATTGGATGGAAGAAGATTCATTCTATTTTAAACTGTGTCTTGTTTAGTTACTGGTGAGTTGGGGTTTTAAAATATAATTTAGTCTTTGATGGGGCCCCATGTTGAATGGATTTTGATAAGCCCGGGAAAAAGGATGGAGAAAAAATTACTTCTACACTGGTCCTTCTTCAGTCCCTCATGAAATAGCCATACCAGGAGATGTTAACATTAATTGGCTTGCCCATTTATATCTCCCTAAATTTAGCATAAATATTTTTGGATACAAACAACTGATAAAACTACAAAAATTTTTAGAAAAAACTCAAATTAAAAGTAGACTGATCTTTATCTGATACTAAATTTACCTCATCTGGCAAAATTTGCTTAGTGACCATCCCCCTGTTTTCCAAACGTCCCCACAAAATCATCCAAAGCAGTAAACTATAAAAACTATTTGTAAAACAACTTTTAACCTTCAGACATTTCAACAATATTTCCTCAATAAAATGAAATATTTTAAAGAAATATTCCACTAGTTGACATTGAGAAATTTAATAATTTTCTTAACACCTTAAACAAAATGAGACCCCCAGAAATAAAACAATAAAATAAAAGAGAAGCCCCCTAGTTCTAACACTACAAAAGACTTGTAAACTAAAGAAAAAACCGGGAAAAATTGTCAAGAAACAAAACTCCACAAACACCCAATATAATAATCTTTGTAGCCAGGCCAAAAGGCAGTTTCTCTGAAAAAACATACTATGGGCCCCAAATATAATTGAAAAGCCAATCCCGGGAAAATTATGGTAAATCAGGAAAATACTGCTCCCGGGGAAAAAAAATCCCAATCCATGTCCAAATGGTACACCTCTGGACACTGCTACATAAACCCAATAACTAGTTTGTAGACAGCATAGCATCTATTAAAAAAACATTTTATCCATAGTACTGCAGATCACAAACAAACAACTATTAGCTCCTCATTTGCACTTCAACCAGTATCTATAGCCTATAAAAAAACCTCTTCAGAAAGGTGAAAATCTGCTGTGGTTCTGTAGATAATCTACCCAGTGAATTCCTTAAAATAACAACAAGAAGCATAGCAATTTCCATTCTCATAAATAGATCAATACAGGAAAACTATGAATAATCAAAAAAAATCAGATATCCTCTCCATAAAGGTGGTATGTCTACAGACATTGCTAATTTCAAAAAGGGTTCCTATCCCTATTCTAAAATCATAAAAAAATGTTAACAAAAAACAACTACAATATCTCAATAAAAAAATCTGACTGAAATGCATGATTTTTGGATAGCACAAATACAGCTCTTTTAGCGCAGATACAGTAAAAAAAGTCACAGTTAGTGGTCAACTTGTTCGGGGTTTTCTGACCTATCAAAGGACTTTGATACAGTCAGTCATACAAACTACCTTTAAAAATGTCAGCCTTAGGTCTAACACCAAACACTTTAAACTGGTTCAAGAGTTATCACACTGATAGATGCCAATCAGTAAAATTGCAATCAGTGCCCCACCTTTTTTGTAAACCTGGGTAAATCAGCCCTTTTAACTCCTTTTTTAATATTTTCAAATTCTTTCACACTTGCATACAAATTTTCTATACAGTAAGTTAAACCCACTTATTTTTTTAAAAAAACAACCATACACACCCAAATTACAAAAGAAATCTCATGCCACTGAAAAAGGGAACTAAATTTTAATTTCCTTTCCCCAAAAAAAACCAAACTTTTACTTTTCTATCCTAAATCTGTCTCATGAAAACACAATTTTAAAAAATATACCCCTAATAGCACTACAGAAGGGGTAACCAATACAAAACTATTAAGCATGAATGGGACCCCCTTAATTTTAAATTTTACACATAAAAAATGCCATCAAAAACACCCAAAAAGTAGGCTTAGTCACAGAGCTAGAAATTCCTCATCAACATCCTGATACACCATTGCAAATAGTTATCTTCTGCCTTCTCTTTTTTATGGGTATCTTTAATCTTCAAATCTCAGTTACTAAAAAACTTGAACAATGTTACAAAAAAATACCCAGATTTGTATCAAATTCTCACTGCTGTAAATTGCACTGCATTGAAAACAGGTAACTGCCTAGAACTACCCAACTACCTAAAATATATTCAGGTAATACACATAAAATCATTCATTAAATGAACCTTAAATTATCACAACAAAAATTTTAAAGGGGCCCATGAGATCAAATAACCAAGTTCAATTTGTTCATAAAAAAAATCAGTGGGGTATTTTTGTATTCTTAGCAAAATATGGAACACTATGCCCACATCTGAAAAAACACACCCCCAAATCCTTCACAAAATTTAAAAAACTATCAAAAAAATACATGTTTTGCTCATGTTCTATACTAGGTTAATCAAATAGCTTTAATTTATAGCTGGAACAGCATTATAGTTTGCATTATATTTTATACATTATTTTCTTGCCTTTTTTACCTATACCTTAACTACTATTATCCTTTATGGTTAACATTTTTTTTTCCCCCCTTTTTCCTATTTAACACTTTCCAAAAAACAAATAAGTTTCTATCTCCTTTTCTCCTGAAATTTTTTTCAATATACTATAAGATATGTATACTAAATACATTATAATTAGCAAAAATTTTAAACTATCAAGCAAATTTTAAATTGATCTGAATGAAAATTTTTAAAAGGGAAAGGATTCACGAAGCCCCCGTGTAAGAGTTATAACTTTACACGGAGGCTGCATTGGTGATGTCAGCATGCTTGCATATTCATGAGAGCATGCTGAATCACACCTAAGTCTAACACGGTCCATGTAAGACAGTGGGGGTGTCCGTAGGCTGAGCCCTGCAAGCGGACACGCCCCAGAAGTGTAAAAGTGCCCAAAGTAAACACCCACAACAGAGTCCACGGAAATGTGAATAAACACAACACAACACATGCCCCCCAGACTATGAACATAAAATATATATAAACGAACATGTTATATTTTTTTTTAAATTGTAAAGATGTTTAACCGTGAGTCCCTATTTGGGGGGCGCCCCACCCAGCTACAGTTAGCAGTCAGTGGGAAAGCATATAAGAACTAAATATGCAAAATAAGCCAGGAAGCAATAGCGGGGTTTAGAGATGTTGGCTGAAGAGCAGGCATTCATGGTTCGAGCCCCACAACCCCAAATTTTTTTTTTCAAAATAAGCAGGAAACAAGTCCCTGACAAATATGTACACATAAAACCACAATTTATGTAAAATGTAATGAAATAGCCATTTATATTGAAGAAATGTGAGGTAACAAAAAAAAAAAAATGCCAGATGTGCTCATAGCTGAGCTACACTTTCACAGAGTGTGTGTATCTGCCCCTAGTTGTGCAGTCGTTTAACTGGTGCAAAATGAGTGCCCGTAGCTGAGCAGTGGTTTAACAGCTAAATCTATGTGCCCCTAACTGAGCTGAGCGTAATATGCATGCCGATAGCCAAATGAGGCTTAAACCAGCGTACCCGGAGCTGTGCCCAAAAAAAAACTAACCGGGGCAACGGTTGAGCAAGCTGTATCAAAACTGCCTTAACACAGACACCCCCCTCAGCTTGTCTAGACAGTCAAGAAAAAAAAAAAGCAGTGGCCAGGTTCAAACCCAGGATACTATACACCATAGTCAAGGTACGAACCACTAAGCCAAACAGCGGGACCTTTAAATGCAATAATAGCTAATATATAGGAATGAATACAAACTGGAGCATGACAATGCAGGTTTACTGAAGTTGATACAATTCCAAAATGGCCAATCACAGATATGTGCGGAAAAATGGACTATATAAGCCCCATAGGCGGAATACACAGCATAAACGATTGTAGAACTGACCTGCAGCAGAATGCAGGAGTAGGAGAGGGTAGTTGCTTCGAGCACAGAGGTGGGGTGTTGGGGAGTCCAGGTACATGGTCTGGCTCCTAGCCCAAAAATCATGAGGCCCAACTCATGCAGGGCCAGGTCCTCGGGGGAGCATACAGGGCTGAGGCTGGGACCGGTTGGCTCATGTTCTCACCAGTGCCACAGGCATTCCAAGGCCTGGTAAGCAGGTCCGTCACCACCATGCGGACCTGAAGAGACGCAAGCAGGACCAACTGAACCTTTGGATCCAGGATTCCCGGCAAACCCCAATGCCCCACTACTGAGTAATTTAACATTTAATTATGATGTAAGAAATTAAACTAGCTGATATTATGGAGATGTGTATTCCAATATTACTTCATTTATATTACAGCTGCAGGTGCCCGTTCTGCAAACCCCAGAGCCTAGGGGATAGGCTGGTGGGGCCCACCAGGCAGGTCAGTAATCCACTACCAGTAACTGTAAAGAAATATAAAAGTATGACAGTCAGCAAAAGAGTGCAGTGTAGTCATAAGGAATAAAATCTGCAAGTAACAGTGTGAAAGTTTTAAAGTATTGCTTGATTACAAAAGTGTGTTTCAGCCTGTAATTTTAAACCCAAAAATGAAACCTGACATATATTCTGAAATAAAATGCCCACCTGTAAGAAAATAGTACAAAAACCTGCAGCAGGCTGAAAAGTATAGCTGCAGAAGATGATGAAAATCACATGTGTGAAATATATCCCTGTGGAAATACTGAAACATGACAGAAGTGAGACTGCTGGAAAGGATTGTAATAACTACTGGTAAAACATGTCAATAAAGCCTAGAAGTACCATCCTGAATAGTAAAATGAAAGCAAGTGAGAGAGTGTGAGAAAGTGTCATGAATCCAAAAAAGTAGTAATAACCCTGAATAAAGTATACTGCAGTCAAGACAGAATGAAATGCATGTGAGATTCAAAACCAAACAGCAAAATCTGTTCAAAGTGTTGCTGCATCTGGAATGTGTATCCCAAAATCTGGATATGTTGCTCTCAGTCTGCAATATGCAGATAGGATGATTGTCTGATATACCAAACATCCACACTTGTCTACAGCTATATAAAGCAAATGTAGCAGGATGATGTAGCTGAACAAAGCTAGATATGAATGTGTATGAAGAACCATAAAATGTATATTGATGTTGCAGTAACAGTCCTATCACCAAGTTGAAATAGTTATCATATAGGAAACTGTAGTTAGAACAGTAGTGTGTATATAACTGTAGCTATTAGAAATGTACAGCATATGTATTGTTATTTGAAGGTGTTAATATTACTTTTTTCACCCCACCCTATAACCACATATAACCCATTCCACGTGAAAATGGTATGTGCAATCACAATTAACCCCTGGACATTTGTCCTGTTGGGTCATATATATTTGCATGTGTTGATGCATCTGCCCTGTTCATACATCCAAACCTGATGGCCTGTTGCCATAAATTTAACCCTGCATGTTATTGAACTGTGTATTTCTGTTCAAATTATGCATGTGTTATGCACGCTGTTCAATGGTGTGAATATCTGGGTGTTTGGTTAATGGGAATACTAATGCATGCTGTTACAACTAATTGTGAATGGTATTATATGTCACTAACCCAAACTGTCATGACATAATGCAAAACATGGGATGACAGGGAAGGCGGGTTCCAGCGGACCCACCCCTCCCACCTCAGCTGGCGAGTGCACCTGGCACTAGTGCCGAGTCCGGACCCTCCTCCGGTGGCCCTGTGCCACCTGCGGGTGGAAGCACTGCAGGGGATGGGGCTCGCCCCCCCTCTGCAAGTGTGGCCGGAGAACCACCACTCACCCTCCGTAGGCCGGACTGTGGGGGTGGGAGATTCGGGACTTGTTCTGACCCCCTTTGCCAGTTTGAGGCAGGTGGCAAAACCCGGGCATGCCTGTTGCCCGCCTACACCCCCAGCACAGCCCCGTCCTGGGCAGTGAAGGAACAGTGGCAACTGCCTATGGGTGGGGATATCAGTTCCACTGTTGCCATCTGTGGGCTCATGGGCTCTGGATATCCAAACCTCCGTCCCCGTCAATTGTGTAACCCCCCCACACGTGTCATACACTGCCCCTGTATGCGGCTTTTTTGTCTTGTCTGACCTACCCACCCTCCCTCCCCAGCTGTACCGACTTCCTCCACCTGACATACCACTCTCACCTAAAAAAAAAAAAAAAGGGCACTCTGTACCCACAAAAAAATTACACCCCATACATAGCTGCCCATTCCGCACACATGTCTGCTGGACATGGAACCTATCAATTACAATTGGCTGTACAACAAGTATTATTGTTGTCCTGACACCTCTCTCAGGGGTGGAAGGTTTCAAATGTCACACCAAATTACATACATATGCACAGCTGTTGCTGATGAAGAAATTGGCAGTTATGGGCCTTACCTACATCCCTCTTGCACATCCCTACTGTCTTACCCTCTTTGTGACCCCTTTTTCACCACTTTCCTGTCTCCCCATTTTCTTTTCTTTCAAAGAAAATAGCGGTGTGAAAGAGAAGTTAACCCTTTGAAAGCGGGGGGTTGCGGGGCTGAATGCCGGCGCTGAGCTCCGCGCAAACCAGCGCTAACCCGGTTACAACTGCTTAAAAGTGCCTTAGTCACTTTGATTGACAGGTCCTGTACTCAGTTCAAAAGCAAAATAAAATCCCACTGTGGCCCCCAACCCAGGAAACAGTAGTCTGCATGACTTACCACTAAGCCATGACTTTTATACAAGAACATTGTGCTAAAATAAATATATCATGTAATAGTAGGAATGAATGTAAAGGGAATATAGATGTGTAGTACACAAAGCATGCCATTTAGAATTACTATCAAAACTAGTGGATTTCCATAATAGTAGTGTGTGAACAGAAACAGCCATGCTAGTTGGAAGCTAGTAGGTAATAATGTCACTATAGCACCTTGCAAGCCACACACATACTCACAGCAGGATAATCACTGCACATCTGGACCAAGTAATAAAATATGTGGAGCAAAGGCCCAAAACCAGGGACACATTACAAATAATGTTACAACAAACGCAGACAGTTCAGGGGTAACAGGATCTGCATTTTGTGGGATGTTTGGAAGGGTATGAAGTCTGAAACCTGAATGTTTGTCACCATATTCTGACTTGAGCCCAGAGTGATTTGCCAGAAAAAGGTGTGCATGAGATATTGACCAAAATATGAGGCAGAAATGTGGACAACCTGCAAATATCTGTACACATGACGGGTCTCACACCACCATATTTGAATAGTTAAGAGCCTAGACATAGCAACAGTGAATGACTTACAGGCATGCCCCACAGACTCCATGTGAAATGTACAAACAGTAGGCAAAAAACACATGCAATGGTAACTATGGAGTCCTGAAAGTTTTCCCCCTTGCATGGCAAAAAAAGTGTAGTAATACATATGCTCATGCTAACCCACAGTCACAACTGCAGCATACCAGACATTTTAATGGGTGTACCCCACTGATATGTACCATTCCATGAGGCACATAACAGATAAAACCTGAAAGTCTCTGGGGCCTGCTCAGCAGGATACTCAAATACCCTAATAGATGTCAAGGCCCACACCATGGCCAGACCACACTGCATGCTGTAACACCCTAGCAGATATAGCAAGCATTCCAAGGTGTGAATGTACATGGAAAATAGGAAAGCTACAGCAGCACACTACAGTAAAGGACACCTAGCAGGCATACAAGTAGTGACTGTAAAGGGCAACTATTGAAGCCTTAGCAACAAAGTGCAAGCAAAATTTAAAGGAAAGCACACACAAAATTAACAGTAGTAGTAGTTGTAGGTGTCAGTGTACATACACAGTTAGTACAGGAAACTGGAGAAATGAATGGAGGAATGTTAATCTACAACACACCTGGAAATATGAGTTACACTCACAGAACATTGTCCACAGCATAACAGCATGGTCCCTGCCCTTAAAATCTGAAAGGGCTACGCCTATCTCACATACCTTTTATAGCACTGTTCTGAAATCACAGTGAGAACTGCAATCAGTACACAACTGGCTGCATGCAATTAGCAAATGCTGGCTAACAATTGGTGCAGAGGCCATCACATGGGCATATGCAGATACCTACAAAAGTTATCCCCCCTGTATTTTCCCCCGGGGGTCCAAAAACAAAAAAAAAAAATTGAAATTTAACCCTTTTAAAAATTGAAAACCCCCCCCGGGGGGGGAAAAAGGCCCCCCCCCCCCCCCCCCCCCCCCCCCCCCCCCCCCCCCCCCCCCCCCCCTTTTTTTTCTTTTTTTTTTTTTTTTTTTTTTTTTTTTTTTTTTTTTTTTTTTTCTTTTTTTTTTTTTTTTTTTTTTTTTTTTTTTTTTTTTTTTTTTTGAAAGAGAAAAAAAAAACAAGAAAAAAAAAAATTAATTAAATAAAAAATTTTTTAAAATAAATAAATAATAAAAAAAAAAAAAAAATTAAAAAATAATTAAATAATATATAAAGGGGGGAAAAATGTAATAAATTTGGTAGGCCTGTTCCAATGTATTGAAATGGGGTAAAAGGGGGGGGAAATGAACACCAGTGAAAACGGGGTCCCATCCCAATTTTAAACACCTACCCCAAAACCAAGTTGGGTTGATTGGGTTGAATGAAATTGTAAAAAGGGTTTTAACGGGGTTTTTAAATGTTTAAAATTTTTAGTGGTGTTTTACATTTGGAACCCCCTGGAATACCTGCAACTTTGGAAAATTGTTTTAAACAATGGTGTTTTAAATTTTTAAATTTTGTAGGTTTGTATACAACAAAAGGAGAGGGTAGGAAATACATGACAGTTAAGATAGGAAAGGACAAAAAATTTAAATGAAACAAAAACGTTGAAATGTAAAACATTCCCAATGACAGTGACTAAAAAAACCCACAGGTAACTTATACACCCAAAAGGGGTTCCCACCCCCGGGATTTCCCCCTTGTGTCCCCCTTTACAATGTAACAAATATTTTAACATAAACCCCTTTAAAATAAATGTTTGTTTTTTTAAATTTAAATAAATTTAAATTTAAATTAAATTTTAAAAATAAAAAAATTTAAATAAAAAATTTAAGAAGAAGAAAGAGAATGTAAAAACCCGGGTGAAATTTTGTCAGATGGAAATTCCCAAAGGTCCCCGGGTGAAAACTGGGTGAACACCAGGAAAACCATCCAACCACATTTCCAAATTAAAAGGGAAACCAAAAGTTTTGGCTCCCCCTGATTTTCCCAGGGGAAAGGGGCAAAAATTGAAAATAGTAATTGTATTTAAGGGGAATTATTGGTTGAATTGTTTTGGTAGGAAAGGGGGCCCCCTTTGGGAAAGGGGGGAACCCACTTGGTCCCTGGGGCCCAATGACGGGTAAAATTTTGGGAGAAGGCCAAGTGTTACAACACTTCAAGGGGTTTTAAACCTTCCTGCAATTTTATGAAAACAACGGGGTACCTTTAATCCCACAGGGGTTTTTAAACCCCCCCGGTTTCCTAGGTGGTCCCCCCGGGAAAATTGTAACAAAATTTTAACATAAACCCTAAACCCTATTCTTGTTTTGGGGGAAGGGGGGTAAAACCTCCACTGAAACCCTGCTCCACAATGTTGGCAAACCCCCTTGGGTCAGTAAATATGTGTTGTTGTGTATAATAGGGGCCATAGGGGATGGAACCGGGGACCAGGGAAACCATAACAAAAGGCCTTCGGGTTAAAAAAAATTTCCCCCTCTTTTTTCCCCCCAAAAATTCCCCTTTTGGATGTTTGTTTTGAATAAAAATTAGTTTTATTTTTTGGGGTAGGAATGCCCCCCCTTTATGGAAATGCTCTGCCCCTTGCGGGTACTTCCATCCTTTTTAATAAAACTTCTTTTGGTTTTTTTTCCCCGCAGGATGTGTCCTTTTGGGGATTCCTTGGCCCCATTAGGGGTTGTGTTTTCCTGCTTCCCGGGAGTGTCTTAGGAAAAAATTGTGTAAGGGGTTTCAGCAGGGGTTTTTAATTCCCCCCGGGGGAGGGGCGGGGGAACCTGCACTGCCCGTTAAATTTGAAATTCTGTTTTTATTAAATAGTGTTTTGTGCTTTGGGTGGAGGGGGGATTGAACCAGGGCAACATTGGGGGCCCGGTTATTGTAGGCCCTCTTTTTTCCCTTCAAACCCCAGGATTTTTGAGGAGGTGCCCCTTCCCTAATGTGTTCGACTCCCCTTTTTGGAATTATGTTGGAGTGTTCCATTTCTGTTCAATTGTTTTGGCGGGGGCCCCCGAAATGGCCCTTTTAAGTTTTTTCCCAATGGGGAAGCAGATCCTCATTTAGAATGTTGTAAAAAAAGTGGGGGTAGCTTTGGGGGTTGTATTGGGGCCCAAAAATTCCTGCCTGACAAATTAAATTTGCTTGTAAGGTTATTTTCTTTTCAGGTAAGGGAACCCGGGAACCCCATTTACCCCACAGTAGGATGAGGGGGATAAAACCAAAACCCCGGTGGGGGTTTTGAATAATCTTTTCCCCGACCGGGGGAATTTTCAGAGGAGGGGCGGGCACTTGTGGCAAAAACCTTTGGCCTTTTCGGGTAAAATGACAAAGGCAAAATTTTAATAGGACAAAAATGGGGCAGGTAGAAAAATTCCTGAAAATTATTTAATCGGGTTTTTTTCCTCAGGAAAGGGGATTATCCACGGGCAAAGGGGGCCCCCAGGTGGTGGGGTTTTGGCTACTCCCCACCACCAAAATGGGGGGAAAACCTCATGGGAAGTTGGTCCGGGGGGAAAAACAACACACAAATGGCTTTATGAGGAGGTGGACCACGCGGGAAAAGACATGCCGTCAGGTAATATCCAAAAAAGGGTTACGGTTGGGGGGTACACTTATTAAGATGGAGGGGTTCCTTGGTTTGTGGCTGCCCCACCAAAAATAAAAAAATTTAAATGGGGAAGGTGGAACCCAAAAGCAGTGACCGAAAAAGGGAAATTGTTGTATATTGCCCTTTGTTAATTTATTTAAAAATGGGGGGTTGTGCCCACTGCCCCTTTAGTTTTTAATTGAAATTTGGGGTTTTCCCAAATTTTGCACCCTACCTGTGGGGATTTTGTAAAACCCCTTTCCTGTAAAGTTTGATGAATTTAGTTTTTTAATTTGGGTCCTTGGTATTGCCCTTTATGCGGGTAGGTGTTTCTTTCCCTTTTGTGTTGATAAAAAAGATTTTTTGGTATTTGTACCTTTTTTTAAAAAATTGGTGTGTCTGTGTCTGTGTGTTGATATCACGCATACTGAGTACTGTACAATTGTGTGAAATCAGGCAGTGCATGTGTGCATGTATGTATGTGTGCATGTGTGTGCATGTGCATGTACACGTGTGCACGTACATGTATTGCATGTGTTACCTGTATTGCACCTGTGCATGTGCATGTGTACATGTGTGCACCTGTGCATGTAATGCATGTGTGCACCCTGTACATGTGTGCACCTGTGCAGCACCCCTGTGCATGTGTACGCACCTGTGCATGTGTGCACCTGTGCATGTGTGCATGTGCATGTGTGCACCTGTGCATGTGTGCATGTGTGCATGTGGGCACGTGTGCACCTGTGCATGTGCATGTGCACCTGTGCATGTGTGCATGTGTGAACCTGTGCATGTGTGCATGTGTGCATGTGTGCACCTGTGCATGTGGTGCATGTGTGCATGTGCATGTGTGCATGTGTGCACCTGTGCATGTGTGCATATGTGCATGTGTGCATGTGTGCACCTGTGCATGTGTGCATGTGTGCATGTGTGCATCACTGGTAATGTGTAGACATTGTAAACTGTGTTTCCTGTTTCCCTCCCACAGGTTCTGGTGCTGCTCTGGTGTTATGTAGCAGGGAACCTGAATCAGGTGCTGTGGGTACCTATAATGATGACATCCGTGTAATGGGACAGGAAAGTATGCCAGGGTCCGCCATTGGTCAGCCGATTGACAGTACACAGCTGTCGACCCCATCAATGCGCACAGTTATCCTGCCAATACACCCTTTGTCACCAATGTCCCTAGGTGATGGACAGCATACAGTGGGCATTGACCAGGGTAATGTGGTATCTGTGGCACATGCCTCCCCACACAGCAGCCATGGGCATGGCCCAGAGATGGTACCACACAGACAGATGTCCAGGGGTTCTCGTGGGAGCATCCGTTGGCGTACTGCCCTGTCAGACATGCCCACAGAGGTCTTACAACCTCAGCTATGTTTCGTGCTGTCATGCAGGCACAGTCACGTATGGAATGGTACACCAGACAGGGTCTGAGGGAGCTGACAGCATGTCACACAGTCATGACTGACAGTATGCGTGACATTGCGGCTGCCATCCGTGATTTCACCCATGTCATAGACAGACGTTGTGGGGACATATTAGACCGGTTCCACAACTACATGTCCATGAGCCAGGGCGATGGTGGGCAGTTGAGGCATCAATGTGGCCGTATGCCAGCAACAGCAGCAGCTCGCTGTCGTCACGGATGACAACAGGGCCGTGGCCACCCCCTTAGTGCCAGCAGCAGCCCCAGCAATGCTGGGTCTGTGCTGTCATCAGACTGCCCCAGGAGACCAGGTGCACATGGCTCTGGCCGGGCCCGACAGGGATCTGTGTCCAGTCAACGAACACCTGCTTCTGATGACAGTACCCAGTCTGGGTTGGTACTGGATACGGTCCGTAGCATCCCTGCAAGTCACAGGTACCGTGTCCGTGGCCAGAGACACTGATCTGTATGACCTGGCAGGTACAGTCTGTGGCTGTCCACAAACACCAGTATATGGCAGCCATGAGGTGGAACTGTGTGCATCCATACACACATGTGAATTGACAACACCTAGGGCTACCGCATACATGCACACACTGCATCAACATTGCCCCACCTTCTACTGCTGTCCCTCACCAACACACATACACATACATGTCAATTGGTGGTATCGGTGACTGACTCAGGCATACCAAGTTCACACCCTGTGCATATGATGAAACTGTGCCACCTCCTGCAATCTGTAACAACTGTGCAGGTACAAGTTAACATGTTGCTGATGCACAGGGTGACCACATAGATGTGTAGTAATAGTATCATGTTGTTAACAGTACTGTGTTCTGAATTAATTGTGGGTATATCACAGCATGTCTGATGCAGTAAGTGTGTGATTGTCATGTCCTGTTGTCTACACCCATGGTAAGTACCATAGTGTATCATCTGCACATGTTGGCATACTGGTGGTAATGATGTTAACAGAAGGCTACATACATAGGTAGCACAGGGGATAAGGTAATGAATGTAGTAATACGCAATGATGGACATGTAAATTGCAAGTGGCATGTTGCCCACACTGGACTCTGCAATGCAGATGTTTGAGGATGTTGATATGTGTGCAGTACTACACGATTGGTACAGGACACACAGGAGCACCCTAGCACTGCATGCTCACATCTCATACCATGCTAGACAGCCCCAACACACAAAACTAACTGTCACAGGAGGGAGAGTCCCCATATATGTCAGGGATACTGTGGTGGCAGGCCAGGTAGCATACATCCTACTAAGTATGGAACCACTGAGTGAAGGCTCATTGTCTGTTATTTGACATGTGTATTACTGCAGGTATGAGCACATGGGTTTCCATCCAGTTATTGTACATCCTGACACTACATGGTCTGTACACTTGTGTGCACTGAGACTGGACCCTAGCCATCTGACCCGTGTATTTCCATGTACATGTGCATAGTGTCTGTATATTTGCAGTGTTACCTACTGGAACTGGTACAGCTTGTTTGTTGTACAATGGACTACATGCAGCCCTGTTTACTGTAGCTTTGTTTGCATGCATGTTTGCTTGCAATTACCCTGGAATACTGATCACACCTGCAATGCATAGTTATAGAGCTTCTGTGGACTCCTAGTGCCATCTGCATAGCTTACTATATGTATGTCCATGTCCCACTTGACAGGATGTCACTGTTTGTCCTGTTCACATGTACACTGCCTGTGACACAGTGCATATGACTTACCTGGCATGTGTCCACGTGAGCAGTCATATATGCTACTGCTAACTAATCACAGGCACTACACCTTCACATATTCATCTTCTGTTGAACTATCTGCTTCGCTAGGGATGGCCTGCACCTGTCACCCCTGGGCTTTTAGACATTGGCAAAGGCTCTTGCTACCCCCATAGTGCCTATGTTAGGCAAGGCTCAAATGACAAACCCACCTTCATAGGTATCACAAGGGATAGGAAACTAAGAGTAATGCCACCCAATGCCAGAAGTCTAAACCTCCAGATGCATGCACCCAAAACACTCCTTGCATGGAGAACATCGATATCTGTGCAGTAACAGATGCCTGGTTCAGGGCTACTGAGAGCACACCAGCACTACCAGGTTTAACCTGGTTGATTTCTTTGAAACAGTCACCAAGGCCATTGACGAGGGGAAGGTGGTTCACACAGCCTACCTGGACCTCGCAAAAGCCTTCACAACAATACCCCACTTGGGCATTCTAGAGAAGCTCATCAGCTTAAATATAAGCCCCTATGTCACTAGATGGATTGCACAGTGGCTCAAGGACAGAACCCACATGGTTAGAATTGCTGGAGCCATGTCAGACTCCAAACCAGTTACTAGTTGTGTCCCACAAGGCTCAGTCATGGGACCTCTCTTGTTTGGTATATATTTATTGGAGGTACAGGCCAACACGGATGGACTGTGGCTGACCAAATATGCAGATGACTGCGAACTGGCCACCATAATCGACTCTCCAGCTGACACAAGCATCTTCCAAAGGGGCATCATAGGAACAGACAACTTGTGCCAGAGCCGTGGCCTTCAGCTGAACAGTGTTTAGAAAGGGAAATGTGCATCCTGTAGTCTGTTCACCTAGTTGCCAAAAGGGACAGGGTCCTCACACACACTAACCCCCCTCAGCCGAAAACACACACTGGCCATTTGTAGGATTCAAGCCCCCATCTGACTATGTTATGACACTCGAGACAGACACATAAGCAGAGTGTGCTATTTGCATTACTGGGAAGTTTCCCTTCTCTTGCTTTACGTATAGGGTGCTGACATCATCAGTGTTTAGAAAGGGAAATGTGCATCCTGTAGTCTGTTCACCTAGTTGCCAAAAGGGACATTTTCCTCACACATACTAACCCCCCTCAGCCAAAAACACACACTTGCCGGATTCAAACCCCTATCTGACTATGTTATTACACTCAAAGTCGTCACATTAGCAGAGTGTGCTATTTGCATTACTGGGAAGTTTCTTTTCTCTTGCTCTACTTATAGGGTGCTGACATCATCAGTGTTTAGAAAGGGAAATGTGCATCCTGTAGTCTGTTCAACTAGTTGCCAAAAGGGACATTTCTCTCGCACACAATTACCCCCCTCAGTCAAACAAACACACTTGCAGGATTCAAACCCCTACCTAACTATGCTATGACACTTGAGACAGACGCATTAGCGGAGCATGCTATTTGCATTACTGAGAGGTTTTCTTTCTCTTGCTGTACTTATAGGGTGCTGACATCATCAGTGTTTAGAAAGGGAAATGTGCATCCTGTAGTCTGTTCAACTAGTTGCCAAAAGGGACATTTCCGTCACACACACTAACCCACCTCAGCCAAACAAACACACTTATAGGATTCAAACCCCTACCTAACTACATTATAACACTGGAGACGGATGCATTAGCAGAACGTGCTATTCGCATTACTGGGAGGCTTTTCTTCTGCTGCTGTACTTATAGAGTGCTGACATCATCGGTGTTTAGAAAGGGGAATGTGCATCCTGTGGTGTGTTTTCCCAGTTGCCAAAAGGGACATTTGTCTACCCAGACTTACACACACACCAACCCCACTCACACTGAGAATTTGTAGAATTCAAACCCCTACATAACTATATTAGGACACTTGACGGATGCATTAGCAGAGTGCGCTATTCGTATTACTGGAAAGTTGACCTTCCCCTGCTATACTTATAGAGTGCTGACATCATCGGTGTTTAGAAAGGGGAATGTGCATCCTGTAGTGTTTCCTAGTTGCCAAAAAAGACATTTCTCTACTACAGACATGCACACACACCAACACTACTCACTCACATGCACACTGAAAATTTGCAGGATTCAAACCCCTACTTAACTATGTTAGGACACTTGCTACAGATGAATTAGCAGAGTGCGCTATTCGCATTACTGGGAGTTTTTTTTTTCTCCTGCTGTACTTATAGGGTGCTGACATCATCGGTGTTTAGAAAGGGGAATGTGCATCCTGTGGGGAGGCAGACACCAAGCACACTCTGGCTAAGCTGTCATTCCCTAGGGCAAACAGCCTAGTGTTGACCTCTACACCCATATGTTTAATTGTCAAATACACATTATTTGTTGCTGATAGACTGTTTGCACATCTTTATTGCCATAGCATTCCCTGTTTGTATGAACAACTTGTGCATCTGTGGAAGATGTTTGCATATGGGAGAGATCCACTATATCATGTATGTCTCTGTAGTCATTTAACTGTGTGCACTGGGCAGACTGCTGTAATGTGGTTGGTTCCTGGAATAACACATATAAATACCAGATATGTGTGTCCAACTGCTAAACTGAGATTTGGCCTAAGTGTGTGAGCATGCCCAGTTCAGCCTTCCCATGGCATGTTGTCTGACATATGTCTCATTTATCAAAGTGTGTGAGCATGCCCAGTGTGAGCATTCCATATGTTGGACTCTGCAGCCCACCACATTTGTGGATGAGTGTGAACTTCAACAAATATCACCCGTTTATGGTTGTGTGTTGTGTGTCATGTTGTGTAGTTACTGTACAACTGCTTTGTGTGTGAACACAACAGGGTTATACTGTGCCTGCAGTGTTTGCATGGGATACATTGCATACAGTTGTCAACATCCTTTCACACTGACCTAACACTGTAGTACTGTATAGTGTACTGGTAGTACTTTGACTGTGGTGGACAGTATCCTGGGCTTTAGTGCTATCGCTGCTTTACATTTCGATAGTGAGCACAACAGCCTGGTTAGGGGCCAGTTGTGTACATCTGACCATGTTGCATTCTGTTCAGATATGAACTACTTAAACCAGGCTTGTCCAACATTGGTAGTGTATTCCACAACATAGGTGTACATTTGCAAACACTAGCGATGTGCCCTTGTCCATGTCTAATGCTAGTTGGAGAGTGTGTGTTGTCCTTCAACACACATTGTAAGTGGAGTTTGCCATGACATATGTCATGGTTAGTGTATTGTGCCTCTGTCTACCTGTGACATGACAGTGATACCCAGGATAAAGCTACCATCTCCCATCCACTCATCAAGATTCCTATTGAGGAAGATTGATAAGTGACTCTATGGGTAGCCTGTACTGGGAGTTCACTCATGGGTGGGGGTGGCTTCTGTGTTATGGATCATGCAGTACAGCTTGTCCTATGTAAGTCAGTGCTGGGGTTCAGGTCTCTCATGTGCATAGCTCACTGCCATTCAGATTGTACAAGGTGCAGCATGTTTATTGATACCAGCAACACAGGCAACACATGGCATCTGTGCAAGCTCTTTGATACTCCTGGTGAGGTACTGTTGGGGACTTTACGGTTGATGGAGGTATCTGCTGAGGTACATCCCACAGGGTCTATTGTAGTCAATTGTACTGCTGATGAAGGATGACTGCAGAGCCACAATGACTTCCCCTTATCTAGATCTGACAACCTTCATGATTAGGTTGGTATATGGTATGTTTCTGTAAACACTACAGTACATGTTTGTCCAATGCAGGATATCTATCACCTTGTGTCCCCAGGTCTCTCATTACATGTTAACTATATAATTGGTTAACACCTATGTGGTAATTGGTGGGCACTTACTGTATATCCACGGGGGTTGACTATACACGTTTCTGCAATTAGCTTGCTGACATGGCTATGGCACCAGTTGTCTGTTTCTATGTGGCCCTTTTGTGGGATGCTTGTATCGGCTGGTGGATCATATGTGGTGAGCAGTTTGTAGTCCTCTGCAAACATGTTCGGACACAGTCCTTCCATGTTTGCCTGTACCTATGGGACATATATACCAGACGAGGGAGATGCCAGGACCAAGCCTTGTGGGATGCCAGTTATATCTGGTTTGTATTTTGACATGGCTGCAGCATGTATGACCATGTCTGTTCTGTCCTTGGTCTGGTTTGCAACCCCTCTACTGACATAGGGGTTTATATTTAAGCTGGTGAGCTTATCTATAATGAACACGTAGGGTATTGTATAGAAGCCTTTGCAAGGTCCAGCTACGCTGTGTGGACCACATTGCCCTCATCAATGACCTTAATGACTGTTTCAATTGAGTCAAACATGTTTAGGGGCAGGATCTGCACTTAAGAAAGCCACACTGGGTAGGGTCCAGTGTCAGTAGCTCCCCAATATCTTTATGTCTGTGGTACATGCTGATCCTTTCCATAGCTGTGCAGACCGAAGCTTCTCAGGATTCTGGGGTAGTAGTTTTCAGTATCCATTCAGGCAACACCTTTGTTGAGAAGGACCACTGTTGTTGTACACTGCTCTTTGGGTATATATTCTGTGGTAAGGCTGACATTGAGCAGTAGTGTGATTTGGCATTCCATTCATCTTGGAGTCCATGTTGCACTAAGCCCAGGACACCATCTCATACCATTGCTGCTGTGTGTTTTGCTTTGTAGATGCTGGCTGTTACCTCAGCATCTGCAATGTCAGTGGGCCAGCAGTCTGCTGGGATAGATATTCTGCATTTTTGGGGGGGGGGGGTTTGCACTGCATCTGTCAGGATGTATGTTGGCAATATGTGTGTGTGTTTGTGATATTTGTGTGATTCAGAGCATATCTGTGAATTCCCAACATGGTTCCTACCATCAGTTGTGAAAGCCTTGGGATTATCCTTAGTGTCCTGTACAATTAGTATCTTCATAGGTTCATAGGTTCATACTAGGCTATCCACCCTAGGGCATTTGTTAGCCTAGCCATAGTGTGTGTGGCTTTTGCTACCCCTTGCTATGTGAATATTATGGCCATTTATGATTTGCTTTGCTGTGCCTCTGTCTGGTCATGACACAGTGAAGACCCCCAGTGTAACTCTACAATCATCCATCCACTTGGCAAGATTCCTGTTGAAGTGTGTCAGTGAGGGGCTCTGCCTAACATGGAGTGGGATTCTGGTCCAGGGTGTGGGGAGCCTCTGGATTATGTATCTGTCCCACCAGCACATCCTATTTCATTATTTGTTGAGGTTGACATCTCTCACTCTCACAGCTCCGATGGCTTTGAGTTTTCTGGGGTGGAGCATGTCCATTACTCCTGTGTTGGGCATGGCCTTCTACAACAGGCATGCAATGCCTCTGTGTAGGCAGTATGTTACTGCATTCAGCTGGGGTGTCTACAGCCAGGCAGCATATGACATATATTTGAGACCCTTTATCCTCTTGATGAGGTACCTTTGAGGTCTTTCTAACTGCTGCAGGTGTCAGGTAAGGTACATCCCATATGAGGCATTGTACTAGATTGTGGGTGTGATAAGAGAACAGTATAGGGGCACAATGACCTCTGTTGACGTAGATGTGAATCCTTTCCTGATACGGTGTCAAATGTAGACAGTCTTCCTAGCCACATTGGCAATGTGGGTGTCACATAACAGGTTACTGTCCACTTGTGTCCCTAGGTCCCTGGTTACACCTTCCATACATAATGGTTTACCACCTATGTGGTAATTTGTGGTACCTTGTTTGGTATTTGGTGGGACATTCATACTGTCCAGTGACTTCAGGACAGCTGGGTGGGGTTCCTGTGTATGAGAGTGTGGTCTGTAGCATGCTACAGACTGTACAGCAGTCTTGCCTACAGTTAGTTGCACATGGGTGGACTCCAATGCCTTGTGCATTGTCAGTTACCTGGACGTATGGGTGTCTGTGCTGAATATGGATACTCACTCTCCTTTTATGTTTTGTTCCAGGTTTTGGGGCCATGACACATGATATGTGGTATAACCTGGTAGTGCTGGTGTGCTGTCAGGAGGCTTGCAGCAGGTTTCTGTCACTGCACAGACATCGATGTTCTCCATACTGGGGATGGCCTTGGGAGCATGCATATTGGGGTTTACACATCTGGCATTGGTCAGCATTACCCTTATGTTTCTTTCCACTTATGTTTTCTAGGGTGGTGAGTCAGTCTTTTCAGCCTTGCCTACAAAAGGCTCTATGGAGGTGTCAAAGGCCTTATCCAATATCCATACGCCCAGGGGTAAAAGGTGCAAGCCATCCCAAGAACAGCTGTGTGGCTTGTCAAGCATGACATCCCAAGCAGACAGACATTGGATGCCCTTGGAATGACACCAGTAAGTGTGCCACTTGCTATGACTCATCATTCCATGTTTGTACTGTGGCATTATTCTTGGTAAGGGTAGGATGCTGCAAACGGTGAGTGTCATATCGGCCTGGACTACATAATCAGAGAGCTCATCTATGTCTCTTTTCATGTAGTCTAGGGAGGTACATCTCAGGTCATTCACACCAGCATGGACTATGACTGCATCATATTTCTACTTGCTTTGGAGTGCCCTGCATACTTCTGTTATGTGGCGTATTGTGGCAGCCTACAGGCAGCTTACTGTACCCTTTCCCTTGTTCAGTCTGGTGTGCGGGACAGCAGTGTGTCTGACTATGGAGTCACCTATTACAACTGTATCAGGCATGTTGTTTCTCCTTCTGGCCTGTGACTGTTTGGCACACAAGCTTTGTGTACTATGTGTTGCATGTGCTATGTTTGGAGGTTGTTTGATTGGGTGTCTGCTTTAGAGGCCTTTGTTGGTGTGCTGTGTTTGTAATTTGTGCCTCCGGGAATGTTTTTCTGTGTTTAGGTGTTTGGTTTGCAGTTGTGATAGGTCTATGTGGGACTGTGTTTGTGGTGTGTGTGGTTACCTTCTCCTCCTGACTAGTTTTGGGAGTACTGAGTTGAGGGAGCTCAGCCTCCAGTTTGGATAGATGGTTGCATCTCTCACATATATTTGTATTTCTTGGGTGGAGTTGGGGGTTGTCTGTGTACTTGGGGCAGGTGTAACATTGCCTCAGGATGCACAGATTCAACTTGTTGTGGCTGGCCTTAGTGGATTGTATGTGTGGACAGATTTTATTGCCATACTACTGATCAGTGATTACTTCATTGTTTATGTTTGCTCTATCATGTAGTAGCTTCCTCATTCTCTTGCATGGTTTGGTTATGGCTGGTGTCCACCATGCCAGATGCCTGCATGTATGGCATTGTGTCTTGTTTTAATTTAGGATTGCATAATCCAAGCATTCCTGGCAGTGTTCATGGAATGGCTGTATTACAGGTTCTGAGGTGTGGCCCATATTTTGCACCTGCACAGGACCTTTAATGGATTCCACATCAGTTTGGAGGAGTGCAAATATTGCTTTACACATGTTTTCCACTGTGGTTTTCTGGCCAGGGACTGTGGTCAGGATTTGTATATCCAGTGTGATTACTCTATGGTCTGGTTTTACCAGTGAGCAATACACTTCTCGTCTTGCCATCCAGTACCCATGTTGCTGATTATCACATCCAGTATGCTTACCCCTCTTGTGGGAGTGGTACGTTGTTCCTGGGCATTTTGGCTTATGGATTCTATGAACTTTTGTCCTAGACTGTTGGAGCTAGTATAATGCTCCCAGTCTATGTCTGGGTATTTTCAGTCACCCAATATAATGTGGTTTGGAGGACTTGATATATTCATGTATTCCAGCATAGGCCAGGTGCAGTTCCTGGTTTTGGGACAGTAGTCTGTAGCAGGCTATAAACTGGGGGGCAGTTTTAGCCACTGTTACTTGACCATGGCTAGTCCATGCTGCTTCTTGTTGTGGTACCAACATGGGGGTGTGGTTATCCTTGACAATTCTTGCTAGTCACCCTCCTTTTGTAGCTTGTTCCATGTTTTGAGGCTGTACAGCACAGTATGAGGTGTAACCTGGTAGTGTTAGGGTGCTGTTGTGAGCCTTGACTCAGTTTTCTGTTACAGCGCAGATATCAGCATTCTCCATACTAGGTGAGTTTAGACTGCATGCATCTTGCTGTTTCGACTTATCCCTTATCTTATTCTTATCCCTTCTGATACCCATGGAGATAGGTTTGTGTTTTGAGCCTTACCTATTCACGGCACACTGTGGGTAACAACAGCCTTTGCCAGTATCCATATGGTCTGCACTGATAGGTGCACGCCAGTCCTAGCAGGTGGAGCATCATGTCATGCTCAGCATGTCATCCCAGACTGGCACACATTGGATCCCCTTTGACTAACTGTGATACTTCAGTCAATTCTTGCACTTGATCATCTCATTGTCATATTGTGTCATGATGCTTGGTGAGGGTAGGATGTTAGTCAGGGTCCTCAGGTGTGCATATAGTACATGGTGTTACATTACTTAACACATAGCATTCATACCTCAGGTGGTGCTGCAGGGCTGCCTCTGTCGGATGCGCATGTTACACTTCCCTGTACATGTTTGAGAGCAGGTTGTGTCATGTTAGGCATCCCTGTTACTATATGAGTGAGTCAGAGAGGGGTATCATTCCCAGGGTTCCTACTGAGCCAGTGTATGTGCTATGCGTTGCCTCTTTGCCAAGGCCAGGGCATACTGGGCATGCCTCCTTCTGCCTACTGGGGCAGGCTCAGGTTGTTCCTCCTCCGAGTCACGCTCTGCCTGTGATGGCCTTGGCAATGGTGGGGGGCTGTTTGGTCCAGCCCTATGCTGGACCTGCTGCAGCTGTTTTCACAAGATCATATTATGTAGCATAGCACATACCATGACAATTTGGGTACATGCAGTTGGTGTGTACTGCAAGGCTCCACCAGATGTGTCCAGACACCGGAACCGTGACTTGAGCAGCCCAAACACACGCTCTACTACATTACGTGTTTGTGCGTGTGCCTCATTATGGCGTTCCTGTTCAGGAGTGTGTGCGTTTCTGATGGGTGTCATTAGCCACTGCTCCAGTGCATAACCTGCATCCCCCACTAGGTGTCCGTGCGGGATGTCCCCATTGGCAAATGTCTGGTACAGCTGCGTCAAATGCCAGATGTGGGAATCATGTTAGCTCCCAGGACAGCCAGCACGCACATTCATTATTATGCCCTGGGCATCACACACAACCTGGCAGTTGATGGAGGGGAAGCCCTTGCGGTTGATGTATGCCCTACCCCGCTCACCGGCTGGTGCTTTGATGCATATGTGCGTGCAGTCTATTGCACCCAATACCTCAGGGTATTCTGCTATTTGCTGGAAGAGACGCATATTGCTGGCCAATACCTCACGGTTATTGGGGAAATATACATGATCACCGACATGTGCTGACATGGCATCCAGGAACTGGTGCAGTACCCTGGGGGCTGATGCCTGTGATATCCCCATCATATCACCAGTTGATCTCTGGAAGGTACCTTTTGCTAGTATTCTTAGGCCAACACATACCTTGGTTTCCACTGGGATGGGTTCCCCTCTGTTGGTTCTGTGTGTGAGGCGTGGCCTGCACAGCTCCACTATTTGCTGCAGGAGGTCTCTGTCCACTCAATAGCACTCTACTATCTCCAGCTCATGTAACCCGTGGTAGGTGACCCTGGGTCTATACACTCTTCTCCGTCTCTTCACTGTGGGTTGTCTGGCACTATTTGCATTGTCACCACCCTCAGCAAGTCGCCTATGTCTCATTATGACAGCTATGGCAGCCCCTAACATTTCTGCTCTGAGTTCAGCTTTTTCAGCTTTCACTTCTAATAACTTAACTCCTGTCTTGAAGTGTCTCTTGAGAGAAACATCCTGCACTGCTGTTTGAAGAGTTTTAAGTGCTGGGCTGGGCTACTATTCTGCCTGTGTAATTGCCTGCTTCTAATTATTTTCACCTGCTAGCTCCAGCAGTGTTCCCTGCTAGCTTCCTACTAAATCTGTTGCTTCCTTTTTCCTCTCTGTTTCCTCAGGGAGGAGCCGTGTGCAAACCAGCAGAAACACGCTCACAGTGGCGTACACGTGCACACACATGCTTACACGGTTCAGAATCTGCTTATTCGGATTAAAACGCATGCACACCCACACAAACAGTGTTAAACATCTCCCAACACGGTCCCACATGCTCAGTCTGCCTTACACGCGTGCACACTGCCTTACTCGCGCTTCATGGTGCGCACACACGTGCGCATGCACACCCAGCAAGAAACTTCGGTGTAGGCAACAGTGTACACCTTCCATTTCTTGACTTTCTCATGCTTATTTAGTGGCACACCTCTTTCCATGATATCTGTCTGACATCTGTCATGTAACTCTGACCTCCAATGAACTGCATTTCTTTCTACCATTCCCCCCTGTGATGTAACCTATCTCCTACTCTGTTCCTCCCCCTTCTGTAACTCTTACACTACTCAGACTGTGCTCATTTGCTATGTGACAGTGGAATTCAGTATCCTAACACTCATTTGCATCAGATTGCCTACTAATGCTTAGTTACATCTCTTAGACTCAGCTTCCCCCCTTAGCAACCACTACACGTTGGCCATGTTGGTTTTGGTCTGCTGGTCCCTGCATTGACATTCCATGTATTGCATAAAACCCACATTTGTGGGTTTATAACCTTCGTTTTTATATTTTATACAGTGCAGCACATTTGCGCGGGGCTGCACTGGGTTTAAACATCGGCGATCGCCGAAAAAAAAAATTATATTTTTAAGATATTTGCATCAAGTTACCTTGCCAATGGCCACATATTTGGCCATTGGCATGCTGCCTGACACATATGCACCCTTTATTTGTTGCTGACATGGCTCTATTGCGGTTTTTGCAGAAACGTACTCAGTTGTCAACTGAGTACATTTCTGCAGCTAAAACAGCTCTTACACGGGCTGTTCTGGGCTTCCTGGATCGCTAATCATCCTCATTTGCATGCTATTTGGCTGCAAGTGAGGTGATTAGCTTATCCACACCCACTCCGTGTAAGAGCCGTTTTAGCTTGTCTCTTACACGGACTTTGGGCTGTTCCTGGATCGCGAAGGCTGCATGGAGTCTTACACTACTCTTAGACTCCGTGCAAGCCTTCGTGAATCCGGCCTCACATGTTTCATCTATATAGTCTCCTTAGTAATATCTAATGTCTGCAATTAATGTGCAAGTATGTTTCATATGTAAAAATGATGTGCTATCCATTTTTGTGTATTCTTTATTGGATGTGAAAACATTCATTGTTACTCTGTAATGAGTTAATGTAAGCTAATGTAATATGCTAACTGCCTGTGGAGCTTTTCTCCCCGAGTTTCCTCAGAAAATGGGCACCCACCCAGTCAGACCTTCCCAATAAACAAATGTCAAATAAATAAATAAATGCTGATCGGGATCTGGCACAGGAATGGTTAAGGAGAGGTGAAATTAAACCAAAGGATGAAAGGTTACTACTGGCAGCCCAGGACAGTGGCCTACATACATGTGGTTTTACAATGTTAATTGAATGTCAGAGAAACAGGCAAGTGCAGGTTTTGTAAAACAGAATTGAAAACAGTCTCACATATTTTTGCTGGGTGTGATACACTAATGGCAGAGGGCCTGTATACAGAAAGGCATAATAATGTGGCAAGACTGTTGCTCTGGGGATTATGCAAACATTACAATATTAAAATAGCTGTGAAGCATTGGAATCATTAGCCACAATGCATTATAGAAAATTATCAAGTTTATATTATATGGGATTACTCATTACCAACAGTTCAAAAACTAGGTGCAAGAAACTCGATATAGTAACCTATAAAAAGAAAACAAAAGTAGCATTGATCACTGAAATCGCTGCACCCATTGTGTACAGTGTCTTACATAAAGAGAGACACAAAGTTGTAATATGCCAGGATTTGGAGGCAGAAGCAAGGGCAATGTGGAACAAGGATACCTACCTAGGGGCATGAAATTCTGATCTCATACTTGTGATAGAGAACCAGTAGAAACATGTACTGGGAAATTTTAGAAATAAGGTGGCAAGTTGGAAACAATGAGGCTGAAATAAAATAAGTACTTTTTTTTAAATCTTTAGTTTATCAGTAATTACCTAAACTGGCATGCCAGTATGTTTATCCCAAAACTTCAGGTATTTTCCTTTGGTTTATTGCTTGTTAGGAAAAAAAACAGAAAGGAAATTAGGAATGACATACATATACATCTACAGATATATATATATATATATATATATATATATATATATATATATATATATATATATATATATATATATATATATGTATATATATATACTTGGGTTATATAAATTGTAAATGTATGTACATTATTCTGTCAGTATTTCAAAGTTAAGAGATCTGTTTAGTAGAACTTGCAAGAATGATACTTGAATGACCATTGTTTAGTTGAAATAATTACATCTTTTAAGCCCTGGAAAACTGGATGAGAAGAAGTGACTTGAAAGACTACTTAAACTTATGAAATGGTAAGAAGAAAGAAAATAGAAAATTGAACACTATTGCTATGCTTAGAAAGGGAGATGTTAAACTAGCAGTGTTAATAAAAAAAAAGCTAGCTAAAATGTGGTTATAGGTTGGTTGGCTGAATATGAGGAATTTTAATCACCAAGCCAAAGGACTGCACACAGAGTATTGTTTACTTGGTTAAAGTGTAATAAAATAGAAACTTAGGTTCATTTGAATGCAAAATGTTTGTGTTAGAAAGTTGTGGAAATTAATGAGTAGAAGGGGGAATCAGAAATATGATAAATTGATGGGCTAATCTCAAAATAATTTATACTATGTGCAAGATGCTTTCTTAAGTAAAATTAACATTCATAGAATAGCTAAATTATTATTTTGTAGGATAGACTGTGAAGGTAAAATATCAAGACTGAAATTTACATACCCCCCCACACACGTACACACACAGGTACACACGCAACCTAATTAAGATGAGTGATGATGAAGTTACATCTCCAGGCTTATTTCTATAGATCTCAAGTCCTAAGACTTGGCATGTTTTTCTTTTCAAAAGGAGCCAGTGTGATAGCATTCCACTCATAGAATGAATAAAACTCCTCTCTTATTTCTTTTTCTTTGACATTCATCCTTTCCTATTAATGACATCATGTACCTAGAGCTCATGTCAGAATTCAGCTAGGGCAGAAAGTCACCGGGGGGGGGGGGGGGTGGGGGGGGCAGAATGAAAAAAATGAGAAAATAAACTGAAATAAAAACATCAGTATGGTGGAGGTTGTGATTTATATTATATGAAGATTTTGTCATATCAGTGCTGGACTCTGCTGGGTAGGTAGATACATTTGTATTTCTTCCAAAGGCTGCTTTAACCTCTTAGCAAGTCATGAGCACTGCTGTGGAGTTTAACACCTGATTTGACACCCTAATACTAAATGTCAGTAATATCAAAAGATATCAGAGATACGTTGCACAGCGTTTTTCAATACTGCAGAATAAGCTTCCATTTACAGGCAAAACAAATCATACCTTCAAAAATATTATTGTATATATTGAAAGCATACTATATACATATGGGGTCACAGCAATCAAGGTTCTTGAAAAGCAGTAGATTATAAACTCCCACTGCACATTCCTAAACACACTGGAAAATATTAGGGTACAACCCAATACTCTTATACTGGGAGACTTTAACTATTGTTCCATTAACTGGGAAAATTACTCATGTACCAACACACTTGCTTAACGTTTTCTGGAATTCATTAATTCCAACGTCCTGGACCAACTCATTCTTACCCCCATCAGGGGTAGAAACATCCTTGACCTGGTCTTTACTAACATGGGCAACCATTGCTTTACACCAGTAATCAATTCTTCCCTGGTCAGATCTGTCCACAAGCTAATCATCATGGATATCCACATCCCACTCTCACCCCCCCCCCAAAAGAAACCACTGTAAAAAACTTTGCCAAAGCCAATTTTTGACTTCTGAAAACAGAGGTGGCTAACTTCCCGACACCCATGCAAATGGAAAATAGGTGCATGACTGAATCATACACCAATGCACTTTATGAGTACATACACAAGTGCATGGAACAGGCCATACCAAACAGAACCAAGATGCTCTCCTCCAAAAAAAGGAAGCTAATATGGTGGTCCTCCACCATAAACAAACTCTACAACAGAAGGAAAAAAAACTTTTGCAGAAAAGGGTGAAGTCCCAAGACTGGAAAAACTGCCTTGTCAGCATCAGCAAAAAACTGAGATACATCATCAAATCCTCTAAAGATAGCTACAAAAAAATTGCTGCAGATTCTAAAGATAACCACAAGGCATTTTATAGTTTTGTCAAGAATCTACATGGCAATGCTCAGATCTGCTCTGAGTTATAGCACAATGGCAATAAATATACAGAACCAACTGATATTGCCAACATATTGGATGACAGGTTAAATGCAAACTTTACCCCCCTTTCACACCCTAAAGGGCCTTTAACAATACCTGAGGAATGCCAAGTCCCTATTATCATGGCTGCACAGGTAAGAAATGCATGTCCGAAACCAAGAATACAGCTTCCATGGGACATGATGATATCCCTGGCTGTGTTCTGCATGAATTACAAAGTGAACTGGCACCATACCTGAGTAGCCTGTTCAATCACAGCCTCATTTCAGGCTTTGTTCCTTCCGAATGGTGCACTGTATGGTCATCCCACTCCACAAAGGTGGAGTGACTACAGACACTGGGAACTACTGCCCCATTAGCCTGATGAATCTGATATGTAAGGTTATGGAGTGCATCATCGTGCACCTTATAAATAAGGAACCTCCAAAGTCTGTATCCCACACAGTTTTGGTTTGTGAAAGGTAGATCATGCCTGCTCAACCTGATAGACTTCTTTGAGTCTGTCACCAGAGCTGTGGATGATGGCAAGGTAGTTCACACAGCCTACCTAGATCTTGCCAAGGCCTTTGACACCATCTCTCACTTAGGAATCATAGATTAACTCACTAAACTAGGCATAAACCCCTATGTCATAAAATGGCTTGCCAACTGGCTCACTGATATAACCCACACTGTGAAAGCAGTGGACTCCAAATCTGACTACTGACCATTTACAAGTGGTGTCCCACAGGGATCGGTCCTAGGTCCTCTCCTGTTTGGCATCTACTTCTCTGAAGTTCAAGCCAACAAAAAGTGACTCTGGCTGACCAAGTTCACAGATGATTGCAAACGTGGAGCCATTATTGATTCTCCAACTGATGTAGACATTCTACAAAAATGCCTCACTGACACCACTGACTGGTGCCAGGACCATGGCCTTAAGCTCAATGCCAAAAAGTGCATTGTCATTCCCTTTGGGAAAAATTCCGTGCTAATGAACTACCACATAGACGGTAGTCCACTAAACACCAAAGGTGTGATAAGAGACCTGGGGACAGAGGTTGACAACAACCTCTCCTTTGATAACCACATTGCCACTATAGTCAGAAAGTCCTTCTATGTGGCACATCTCATTACAAAAGTTTTCTTATCCAGGAAGAAAGAGGTCATAATCCTTTCTACTCATCCCTCATTAGACCTATTATAGAATACAATGCCTCATTTGGTATGTACCTCACTAGATACCTACAACAAATGGAAAGGCCACAAAAATACCTCACTAAGAGGATCTTAGGCCTCACATGCCCTATATGGACAGACTCAAAAAACTCCAGCTATACTCTGTCTCTTATCGCCTACTTAGAGGCGATCTCTGCTTGACCTACAAAGCCATGTCTGACCCAGAGCTGCTAGATATGCTACACCTAAAGAAATCCCAATCCCTCCATGCCACATGCTCCAGGGACCTAAACCTCATTACCACAATAAACAGAACATGCTGGAGGGACAGTTTCCTAACCCAGAGAATTCCCATACTCAGGAACAAACTTCCCATTCACATCAAGCAGAGCACTTCACTGGCCCTCTTTAAGAGAAATCTTGATGAGTGGATGAGCAATAGGAAGTTCATCCTGGGGATCACTTCAGTGGCCTTGCTTGACAGGAGCACTGGGAACTAACTTTGGGCAGCATGATGCCAGGGAATCTTCTTGGGACTAGGCTTATATAGGCTCCAGGGCCATTAGCCTAGTACACACCTATGAACCTATGAGAAACATAAACTTATAAAAATAATTTGTCAGGTAGATTTTTTTTAATCGTTACCAAAACAGTGAAGATCTGGGAATGATGGCTTTACCATCTAGTAGCCTTAATTTTTAATAAGTACTTCTAATAATGAAATTCTAACCTCTTTAAAACAGTGTGTATAACATTTCTATATCCTTTGATGTGCAGTTTTCTATGGATAGGAGGTAGATATAGAAATTTTGGACAAGTATAGGCACATTTTAAGTTGTGATTCTTAAATTTCTAATGTGACGAACAGACACAACCTATTTTTAGAGAAGAGAATTTTTTTTTTTCAGTTCTAGAATATGTAGCAAACTAGTTTAAAGTGCATTTTCACATGAAGAATTAAATTCTTTGACTGATCTGCTTGGATTGTGATTTGTAAAACTGGCATAGCTAAGCATCAGTAGTCCAGAATATTTTTTTATTTAAAACAACAGGCTAACTGTACTAGAAAAGGTGTGATTTACTTAGCTAAATGTCTGTGTAGTATTATTTTTCACGTGGAAAACCATCTGGGCCTTTTAGAAAGAAGATAAAGGAAAGTACAGTTGTGTCCCTACCATAAATGTAGATGTTCGAGTGTATTCACTGTTGCAGTCATTACAATTGGGTTATCCTGCTGGCAGGCTACCCACAGTCAGCCTGAATTCCAAAGTCTTGGTCCGGTGTCGGTTGCTGTCACCTCCTCCCTGACATCAATGTGCCAGGGGTATAAACCTCCAAAGTCTGTATCCCACACAGTTTTGGTTTGTGAAAGGTAGATCATGCCTGCTCAACCTGATAGACTTCTTTGAGTCTGTCACCAGAGCTGTGGATGATGGCAAGGTAGTTCACACAGCCTACCTAGATCTTGCCAAGGCCTTTGACACCATCTCTCACTTAGGAATCATAGATTAACTCACTAAACTAGGCATAAACCCCTATGTCATAAGATGGCTTGCCAACTGGCTCACTGATATAACCCACACTGTGAAAGCAGTGGACTCCAAATCTGACTACTGACCATTTACAAGTGGTGTCCCACAGGGATCGGTCCTAGGTCCTCTCCTGTTTGGCATCTACTTCTCTGAAGTTCAAGCCAACAAAAAGTGACTCTGGCTGACCAAGTTCACAGATGATTGCAAACATGGAGCCATTATTGATTCTCCAACTGATGTAGACATTCTACAAAAATGCCTCACTGACACCACTGACTGGTGCCAGGACCATGGCCTTAAGCTCAATGCCAAAAAGTGCATTGTCATTCCCTTTGGGAAAAATTCCGTGCTAATGAACTACCACATAGACGGTAGTCCACTAAACACCAAAGGTGTGATAAGAGACCTGGGGACAGAGGTTGACAACAACCTCTCCTTTGATAACCACATTGCCACTATAGTCAGAAAGTCCTTCTATGTGGCACATCTCATTACAAAAGTTTTCTTATCCAGGAAGAAAGAGGTCATAATCCCTTTCTACTCATCCCTCATTAGACCTATTATAGAATACAATGCCTCATTTGGTATGTACCTCACTAGATACCTACAACAAATGGAAAGGCCACAAAAATACCTCACTAAGAGGATCTTAGGCCTCACATGCCCTATATGGACAGACTCAAAAAACTCCAGCTATACTCTGTCTCTTATCGCCTACTTAGAGGCGATCTCTGCTTGACCTACAAAGCCATGTCTGACCCAGAGCTGCTAGATATGCTACACCTAAAGAAATCCCAATCCCTCCATGCCACATGCTCCAGGGACCTAAACCTCATTACCACAATAAACAGAACATGCTGGAGGGACAGTTTCCTAACCCAGAGAATTCCCATACTCAGGAACAAACTTCCCATTCACATCAAGCAGAGCACTTCACTGGCCCTCTTTAAGAGAAATCTTGATGAGTGGATGAGCAATAGGAAGTTCATCCTGGGGATCACTTCAGTGGCCTTGCTTGACAGGAGCACTGGGAACTAACTTTGGGCAGCATGATGCCAGGAATCTTCTTGGGACTAGGCTTATATAGGCTCCAGGGCCATTAGCCTAGTACACACCTATGAACCTATGAGAAACATAAACTTATAAAAATAATTTGTCAGGTAGATTTTTTTTAATCGTTACCAAAACAGTGAAGATCTGGGAATGATGGCTTTACCATCTAGTAGCCTTAATTTTTAATAAGTACTTCTAATAATGAAATTCTAACCTCTTTAAAACAGTGTGTATAACATTTCTATATCCTTTGATGTGCAGTTTTCTATGGATAGGAGGTAGATATAGAAATTTTGGACAAGTATAGGCACATTTTAAGTTATGATTCTTAAATTTCTAATGTGACGAACAGACACAACCTATTTTTAGAGAAGAGAATTTTTTTTTTTTCAGTTCTAGAATATGTAGCAAACTAGTTTAAAGTGCATTTTCACATGAAGAATTAAATTCTTTGACTGATCTGCTTGGATTGTGATTTGTAAAACTGGCATAGCTAAGCATCAGTAGTCCAGAATATTTTTTTATTTAAAACAACAGGCTAACTGTACTAGAAAAGGTGTGATTTACTTAGCTAAATGTCTGTGTAGTATTATTTTTCACGTGGAAAACCATTTGGGCCTTTTAGAAAGAAGATAAAGGAAAGTACAGTTGTGTCCCTACCATAAATGTAGATGTTCGAGTGTATTCACTGTTGCAGTCATTACAATTGGGTTATCCTGCTGGCAGGCTACCCACAGTCAGCCTGAATTCCAAAGTCTTGGTCCGGTGTCGGTTGCTGTCACCTCCTCCCTGACATCAATGTGCCAGGGGTATAAAAGATGCAGCCGACGCCATTTTCTTCAGTTTTTCTTGCCCCAGATGTCAGGTGCCCCCAAAAGGGTAGGCTAAAATTATGCCAATAAGCATGCATGCACTAAAGTAATCCTTTCCTTCATCTACAAGCAAGTACACCACATAGGCTGTATAGAATAGAGAAGTACAGATAGGTCCCAGCAAAGGAAAGGGGGATGGTGGGTGGGTAACCTGGACTGCAACAGTGAATACACTCGAACATCTACGTTTATGGTAGGTACACAACTGTGCTATGTTCATCGTGTTTCACTGTTGCAGTTATTACAATTGCATTGAATCCCAAAGCTAAGGTTGGGAGGCTGGGGCTAAATAGGATTAGGAGAGGCTATGAGGTCCGACAGAACTGCAGTGGCAAAGCCTGCCCTGGATTTAGAGTAGAGAGGTAAGTGGTACTGCTTTGTAAATGTGTGCACTGAACTCCAAGCTGCAACCTCTAAGATGTCTTTGGTTGGTACTCCTCTGAGGAAGGCTGCTGAAGTGGCTGCTTCTCTGGTTGAATGTGGCCTAATGCCCTTAGGCACTGATTTGCCATGTTGCGAATAGCAGAAATGAATGCAGTGGCCTATCCACTTTGAAATAGTCTTTTTTGAGATAGCCTTTCCTTGTGATCCTGCAGCATATGCCACTAGAAGTTGCTCAGTTTTTCTGAAAGCTTTGGTTCTGTCCAAGTAGAAGCATAGCTGTCTGTGTATGTCCAAAGAATGCAGAAGTCTCAAACCCTTATTCTGTGGGTTTGGATAAAAGGTAGGCAAATGAATGGTTTGGTTAAGGGCCATACTGGACACTACCTTAGGCATAAATGTCAGGTTTGTCCTCAGAGAAACCCTGTCAGGATGGAAAATGATAAAAGGTTCCACAGCCATGAGTGCCTGTAACTCTGTGACTCATCTTGCAGAGGTTATTGCTAGGAGCAGAGCTGTTTTCCAGGATAAGAACTTTATATCAGCTGTAGAGGCTGGCTCAAAAGGAGGCAGTGTGAGTTTTTCCAAGACATAATTGAGGTCCCATGCAGGTATTGGTGCTCTCCTTGGATGTCTTATGTTTTTGGCCCCTCTAAGGTACTGCCTTAGTAATGGATGAGAAAAAATAAGTGGTTCTGTATTGTAATGAGCTGAAATGGCAGAGGCATGAATCTTAATTGATGAAAAGGATAGGCCTTTGTCCAGCATCTCAGTTAAGTATTGCAAAATCTGAGGAATATTTGGTACCATCATGTCAATTCCTTGTGCCGGGTTCCAAACACAGAATCTCTTCCATTTTTCTGCATAAGATTTTCTGGTACTAGGCATCCTGGCCTCCAAAATAACACCCATCACCGCTTTAGAGAGAGGTATGTTATGAATGGCTACATTATCCGCCATGTTGCCAGATTTAAGGTCCTGAGTTGGCTGTGCAGGATCTGATTGTTTTGTTGGGTCAGTAAGTGAGTAATTTGAGGTAATGTCCAGGCTGGACATTGAGACAAGTTCTTTAGAATTGTGTACCAGTGCTTGTGGGGCCAGTCGGGGGCAATCAGTATCATCTTTGGCTTCTCTTGTGTGACCTTTAGGAGTACCTTGGGGAGGAGAGGCAGTGGAGGAAAGGCATATACTGTTAAGTTTTTCCAGCTGAAAGACAGAGCATCCACTTTCCATGCTTGCTTGTGATAAGTCCTTGTGCAGAATCTCTGTAGTTGGCAGTTGTGAGGGGAAGCAAATAGATCTATGTCTGGGCATCCCCATTTCCTTGTTATAATGCTGAAGACTTGTGGATCCAGTTTCCACTTGTGGGGATACATGAGGTTTGTGCTTAGTTCGTCTGCCAGAGTATTTATCTTTCCTGGCAGGAATTGTGCTTGCAGATGTACTTGGTAAGTCAATGCTGTGTCCCACAAAGTCATGGCTAGTCTCCAGAGGGGGTAGGAATGTGTGTCTCCCTGCTTGTTTATGTACCACATGACTGTAGTAATGTCCGTCTTTATCAGCAGTTGTCCTGGATGAAGTAGATCCTTGAAGGCTGTCAGGGCATTCTGAACAGCTAGCATCTCTTTTTGACTGATATGTAGATGCATTTGGCTTGCAGACCATGTGCCCTGAATACATCTTCCTGCCATGTGGACCCCCCAGGCATAATCTGATGCATCTGTTGTTAATGTCTGCCTGGCTGTGGGTAAAGTGAATGGCTGTCCCTTGTTGTGGTGACAGGCCTTTGCCCACCACCGAAACTCCTGTTGCAGGCAGGGAATGAGGGTAATTATTGTTTCCAGGCTGTGGCAATGTTGAGTCCAAACACTTTTTAGATACCATTGTAGTTTCATCATATGCAGTCTTGCATATGGAATTAGCAGAATGCAGGATGCCATGAAGCCCAAAGCCTGCAGAATTTTTCTTGCAGCTAACGGGGTCTTTGTTGCCATCATTTTGAAATAAGTAGTCAGTTGCCTTTGTTTGTCTTGCATGAGATAAGCCATCTGGGCAGTTGTATTTAAGCTTGCACCCAGTAATATTATCTGTTGAGAGGGTACTAGTTTTGATTTCTTTTCGTTTACTGTGTACCCTAGGCAAATTAGTAATCTTTTTTCAAACGCCAGATTCTGTAGTAGAATGTCCTTGTTTTCTGCTTGAATAAGGCAGTTGTCCAAATAAGGATATATTTGTATTCTTCTTTGTCTGCAAAATGCAATTACTGGTGCCAGGCATTTTGTCAAGACCCTGGGTGCAGTAGATAAGCCAAAGGGTAGTGCAGAGAATTGGTAATGCATTGAGCCAGCTATGAATCTGAGGTATATTCTGCATGACTGTCTGTCTGATTGGGACATGCAGGTATGCCTCTTTTAGGTCCAAAGTCACAAGCCAAGCCTTCTTGCCCAGCATGGGCAGAAGCTTCTGCAGAGTCAACATTTTGAATTTTGGAATATCCAGAAATGTGTTTAGAATAGACAGGTCCAGTATTGGTCTCCAGGCTTTGTCCTTTCTGGGCACCAAGAAAAGTCTTGAGTAAAATCCTTGTCCCTGCTCTTGCTGTGGTACTCGCTGAATGGCCCTCATGTCCGTGAGGGATGAAACTTGCTTTTGTGCCTCTGCCCATTGATTGTGTGGCAGGTCTGGCATAGCATTTGCCCTTGGCAGGGTGTGAAAGTGGAACATGTAGCCTTGTGACACTATAGAAAAACTGCTCCAACCTCCAAATACCACTAAACCAAGCAAAAAAACGAAAGCGACGACGATTGCAGGTAGAAGAAGATCCTCCAAATTTATTAACACACAGAATCACGAAATAATCCACAGAATGAACGCCTTCACAGTTACAGCGTTTTCGTCCAAATGGACTTCATCAGATAAAATCACCTTTTACTTAATGATATTTATATATAGAACGATTAAAACTTGCACCAATCATTAGTCTGTTCTCATTTAAAACATACAAATCAACCTACAAGCTACTAAATAAATAATTAGTTCATCACTTCCTGTTTCCATGAAAATTGATTCTTAGTTATAAATAAATAAACTTTAAATAAATAAATAAATGTATTTGTTACTTTAAAAACTCCTGAAAATGTTGACAATTTATAAATATTCTATTATAATGTTAAAAGGTTAAAAAGTGTTCATAAAAAACCTTATTAAAAAAACTTGTTCAGAAACTGTTTTAACCTGAATGCTTAGTACAAATGTTAACCTAAAATACAACAAGGGTGCCACCTACTGACAAAATCTAGTAATGGAAAAAATATCACACTCTAGCAGATCTAATTTTCAAGAGGGGCAAAATGGAAATATATTCATTTATATTCACATGTATGATGTCAAAAAGGGAAAAGAAACAAATGCTATTTATAGGCATACTAAGACATGTGTGGGGGCCAAATTCCAATTTTTTGTTTTAGATCAAATAAAAAGAAATATAAGAGGGGGCCTTTGGGAGGAAAATATTGCCTACAAAGAGTTATGGTGGCAAGTGACCCTGGAGGCAAATAAAAAACCAGGGTTAAATGAATATATTTCCATTTTGCCCCTCTTGAAAATTAGATCTGCTAGAGTGTGATATTTTTTCCATTACTAGATTTTGTCATTTGTACTAAGCATTCAGGTTAAAACAGTTTCTGAACAAGTTTTTTTAATAAGGTTTTTTATGAACACTTTTTAACCTTTTAACATTATAATAGAATATTTATAAATTGTCAACATTTTCAGGAGTTTTTAAAGTAACAAATACATTTATTTATTTATTTATAACTAAGAATCAATTTTCATGGAAACAGGAAGTGATGAACTAATTATTTATTTAGTAGCTTGTAGGTTGATTTGTATGTTTTAAATGAGAACAGACTAATGATTGGTGCAAGTTTTAATGGTTCTATATATAAATATCATTAAGTAAAAGGTGATTTTATCTGATGAAGTCCATTTGGACGAAAACGCTGTAACTGTGAAGGCGTTCATTCTGTGGATTATTTCGTGATTCTGTGTGTTAATAAATTTGGAGGATCTTCTTCTACCTGCAATCGTCGCTTTCGTTTTTTTGCTTGGTTTAGTGGTATTTGGAGGTTGGAGCAGTTTTTCTACAGTTTTCTTGGTGTTCAGTTCTGATATGGAAGCGGACGCAGGGAGAAGTAATGAGACAACGGACTCGGGGCAGTCTAGAAAGCTCATTGGTCAACTAAGTGAGCTCATAGATCTATTGACGCCCCTTTGCAAATCCATGTTGAACCAGGAGGTGAAAGGAGCGTGTGGCAATGAATACGGATGTGATGAACAAGTGGCTAACGGTCCGAGGAGCAAGCGGAAGCGGGATTTGGATGGCGGTGGTAGAAACGGCCGAGAAGGAGATGAAACAAACGGCAGTAGCTTCAATCCCGCAGCTACACCCGGTATCCTTTATGGGGATACACAGGAACGTGGTGTGTCGAGCGCTGAAAAGAAACAAATGGACACAAGGCGCTCTTTACCAGGTACTGTTTGCCATAAAAAAACTGTTGACTTGAAAGACTGGTTGCAAGTACAATATAGCTTTCAAATTTCTGGTAATAGATTGCCTAATGGTAACAACACGGATTCTTACCATAAGAAGATGGACAATTTATATAAACTGTTGCATAAATACAAAAGTATTGTCATAGAAAATGCATATTTGGATGAATGCCTAAAACGTGATATTGTACCTAAAGGTCTTAGGACCTGGAAATATCCGAACAATGTGCAAGCCGGCTCTATTTTTCATAAAGAACTGTTGGCTGTATTTAATACATGTGGCTTGAACATTGTTAAACTAATTATAGAGGAGAATAATAGGAATTTGGAAAACCTACAAGCACAAATTGATACTTTGGATGTTTCTATTAAAAATGACTTGATGTTTGAAATAGAAATGGAAAGACATAAGTATTTTAAATTAAAGGATGATGTTGACAACAAATGTAAGATTTTGGTGGACAGAAAAATGGACAAATTAAGGAGGGATATTCATGAATATGAAATTCAAGTTTGTTATCCAAAACCCCCACTTTTTAGAAAGCAGTATTATAATAATAATGTCCCTAATTATTATAAAAATAATAAAGTGGTAGAAAATTACTATGAAAATGAGGAAGGGATGGAAACTAATGTGAATGAATATGATGTTGAATTTCCACCCCTCGATAGGTATGTAGAAGGGAGAAGGGAAAACAACAGAAGTTATGGAAATTTTCAGAAACGAGGGGGGAGAAGGGGGAGGGGGAGACCATTTCAATAGAGACCCCCCACCCTAATGTGAATACACATGGAATAGAAGTCAAAGAAAACATTAATACCCTTGAGGGGTTCACCATTTATAATTTTAGCAACATTGTGTTAAAAGTTGAACATTTTAAACTTTTAGAGAAAGGTTTTAAATTCATCCCACTTACCCAAGGCAATTCAACCCAGACATTAATTGATATGAAACTTTTCCTTAGGAAAATGAATTTAGAATTGTTATTTCACAAGGAAGGGATAGGTACAAATACTTTGGGAATGGGAAATGTCAATAATAATAAGAATCAGTTAGTAAAAAAATCCACCTTTAACCCCCCGATTCATAATCAGTTGAAGAATTTTGAAGTTATTATGGAGAATGAAATTAGGAAGATGGAAAGAAATGTGAAACAAAATAGAGTACACTACAATCTTAACCCCCAAGAATATAAGAAGCTGGAAGAGTTGAAAAACAATAAAAATGTAAGGGTAATGAAACCCGATAAGGGCGGGGGTATAGTTGTGATGGATGTCATTTTGTACGAAGGAAAGATGAACGACATACTAAGAAATGAAGTTAAATATAGTACAGTCTCATTAAAGGAAATTAAGACTGCTTATGAACGTATTGATAATATTTTAGAAGACATGTTAAATGAAAACCTCTTTGATATGAAAACTCTTTCCTTTTTGAAAATAGAGAAGCCCGTTATACCAGCCATCTTTGGTATACCAAAGATACACAAAGACAGGTTGGACCCTCCACTGAGACCCATTGTCTCAGCAGGAGGGTCTAAAACTAATTCCTTAGCCAAATATGTGGATCAAAGGGCCAAACACATATGGCTAGAAAAGAGAGCCATTTTAAAAGATTCTTGGGATTTACTGAGAGGGCTGAACAATAGTTTTTATAGTGATGAATTGATTTTTGTCACAATAGATATTGTCGATTTATTTGGATCTATACCCTATGAGGCTGGTATAAGAATGTTTGAGGAGGAAATTTTTGGGGATAGTAAATTGACCTTAGAAGAAAAGGTAGTGTGCACAGGCTTAATGGACCTTATATTAAAAAATAATTATTTAACTTTTAATGGTGAATTTTTTAGGCAGCTACAAGGTGTAGCAATGGGGGCAGCCTGTGCACCTACCTTTGCCAATTTAGTTCTTGCAAATTGGGAGGAACGGTATGTACTGAGTTCCCCCTATGCAAAGTTCTGGACTTTATACAAGAGGTTTCTTGATGACATTATAATTTTTTGGATAGGGGGTAAGGATGTTTTGGATGAATTTATTACATATATAGAAAAGACCACAGATTTTTTAAAATTCACCTATATTTATTCTGAAACTAAAACTCAATACCTGGATGTAGAAATTACAAAAAGTGACAGAAAGTTTGAAACAAAGGTCTATAGAAAACCCACTTATGTGAATTCCTTTTTGCATTTTAAAAGTGCCCACCCAATATATTGCAAAAAAAACATAGTGAAAGGGCAATTTGTGAGAGGGTCTAGGATGACAAATGATGAGGAAGAATTCAAAGTAGAATGTGACTTGTTAGAGAAAATGTTCCTAGAAAGAGAATACCCACCCGAATTTATTAAAAATATCAGAACTGAAGTGGAAGAAGGAAGAAAAGGAGGTTTGAACCCATTTTTGGTAAGAATAGTGAGCAGAATAATAAAGAGGTGGAGAAGGAAGAGAACTTTCAAAAATCCTTGGTTCTAGAATATAATTTATTGAACAAGAACATCAAAAACACATTCCAAAAGGAATGGGAAAGATTTAGGGCCCTCACGGATTTGGATGGGTTACCACAGGAGACACCAAGAATAGTATTCAAAAATACAGCAAGTATAAAAGGGATTTTGGAAAATAATAATTGTGGTAATAAGAGAAGTCAAGTTGGAATTAGGGACAAACTTGGAACTTTCAAATGTGGCAAATGCAAACAATGTGCACATATTATAAATAGAGAAAAAGTCGTCTTGGCCAGCAGGGGTAGATGCATAACTAGTAAGGGTTATTACAATTGTGAATCTATAGGGTTGGTGTATTTGGCTATTTGTTTGGAATGTCCTTCATTTTACATAGGAAAGACGGAAAGGACATTAAAGAGGCGTATTTATGAACACATGTATGATGTCAAAAAGGGAAAAGAAACAAATGCTATTTATAGGCATACTAAGACATGTGTGGGGGCCAAATTCCAATTTTTTGTTTTAGATCAAATAAAAAGAAATATAAGAGGGGGCCTTTGGGAGGAAAATATTGCCTACAAAGAGTTATGGTGGCAAGTGACCCTGGAGGCAAATAAAAAACCAGGGTTAAATGAATATATTTCCATTTTGCCCCTCTTGAAAATTAGATCTGCTAGACTTGTGACACTATATCCAAAACCCATTTGTCCTGGGTGATCATGTGCCAGTTTTGTGAAAAAAGTGCTAGTTTTCCTCCTAAAGGAGCTGCCAGAAGATAAGTGCTTGGTGCTGGCAGTGGAAAGTCATTGGGACTGTTTCTTGTATGGCTGTGATTTATCTTCTCTGCTTTTGGAGGTAGAAGCACCCCATTGTTTAGACCTGTATGAGCCTTGGGGCTGGGAACTGCCACTGGGGCATCTGTATCTGCCTCTTTGTGGCCTGTCTGACACTGGAAAGGGCCAATTCTTAGTAGGCCAGTTCCTGCTAAATCTGGGTGGCTGTACCTGTAAAAAATCCTTGACTGTTTGCATAGATTTAGCTTTATCCTCCATTTTCTTCAACACCTCTTCTGCTTTAACACCAAACAAGGTATCATGCTGTAATGGAGCATCTAATAATTTTGCTTTAACATGATCACGCAGATTCTGTTCCTTTAACCAAGCATGCCTCCTTATGACAGACCTGTAACAGCAGCCCTGCAGGAGGCCTCCAGAGAATCAAAACCACATTGCAAAGCATGCTTTCCCACTTGTTCAGCTGCATGCAATAAATCCTGCATTATTTCTTTTTCTGCACATTCAGAATTTGTCAACATTTTCTGTTTAAGCAGTGGCATTAAATATTGCTGATATTTAAGCATATGAAACTGACAATTTAAAGCCCTTACAGCCAAGGTAGCAGAAGTGTAAATCTTTTTCCCCCATCTGTCCAGTGCCGTTGAATCCCTATCAGAGGGGATAGGGTTTTTTGCAGTGGAAGCCTTGACCCCTATGGGACCCTGAGAGATAGTTTCTGGGTCAGCAGCACGGTTTTTATAAAGAAATTTATGTGAATCAGGAACCCTGTAGTATCTGTTTGGCTTAACAGGAGCTGGAGGTAAAGAGTCAGGAGTCAGGCCGGACTCTGAAAATACATCATCTACAATGTCTAAAACAGGAGGAATAGCAAGGGGCCAGTGCTGAGGTAGTAAAAGGAAGTCTCTGAGCCTTTTCTTAGATTCTGAATAATCTTGGCTCTCCCAGTGGAAGTGCTCCCTCGTGGTCTGCAGGGTCTCCCCAAAAGAATAATCCTCAGGAGGAGAGGCTGAAGGGATAGATTCTTCAGCATCAGAATCCTCATAGGGAGGAAGAGAGTATTCCTGGTCAGAAGAGGAATCAGAGGAAATGGAAACCTGATCTGAAGATTCATGTTCTGTCTCTTGACTAGGCCTCTTATCAGGAGGGAGATGGGAACCCCTGATCAAAGTAATTAGGTCTTTTGCCATTTTAAGCATCTGTTTTTTAGGCATGGAGGCCTGTCCATGGGATTGCTGTACTTGTTTTTTTGTCTTTAGAGGTGCTTTAGTCTTTGCCTTTGAAGCTGAAGTCATTTTCACATATAACTGTGTAGGCCTGAAAACACCCTCAGAAGCTGATGCCTGCTCAGCGGCTCCAGACCCATCTGAGGGAATTGTTTCCGAGGGTCCAATACCTTGAGTTTCCAGTGGCCTAGTTGGCTCCATGTGGGAGTCAGAAGCAGCCTGTGGCTCTGAGGTAGCGGGCATCAGGGGCTGCGAAAGTGCCTCACTGAGAACCGGCGAACCAGCGACTGGCTTAGAAGAAGCCTTGTCGTCAGTTTTGGACCTCGGATGCCTGTCCTTTTCTTTTTCCTTGCGTTTCTTGTGAATTGCGGTAGTCAGATGGCTATCAGATGACATTGTGTAATTAAATATTTGGTCAAAGTAGTGAAATGCAAAATCATACTGATGCTTAATAGTGCATTGGTTAAATCTAGCACAAAATCGACAATTAGCAACGTCATGATCAGGGCCTAGGCAAGGAATGCAATAAGAATGGAAGTCCTTATGAGATATTTGCTTCCCACAAGAAATACAATTATTAACTTTTTCTGACATTGGTATGGAGCAAAAAAAAAGTTTCCCCAATGGGTACTTAGCTTTAAATAAAGACTTTGGATCTGAAATTCGAACACGAAAATCTCAGGAGTCGGCCGACCGGCACTTGCAAACTGCTTTTGCTTCAGGCACCACGTGGCAAGAAAGACTGGAGAAAATGGCGTCGGCTGCATCTTTTATACCCCTGGCGCACTGACGTCAGGGAGGAGGCGACAGCAACTGACGCCGGACCAAGACTTTAGAATTCAGGATGACTGTGGGTAGCCTGCCAGCAGGATAACCCAATTGTAATGACTGCAACAGTGAAACACGATGAACATCAGCTGCTGGACATTGTCCCCTCTCCCCCCACTTAACGCGTGCAGGTACAGTGACCAGAGGTAATGCTGACAGCATTTGCCTTTCCTTACATGATTCAGTTTTAATGTTTTCTACCTGTCTTGCTCCTTCTGGTGGAAAGCATTCTATCAAGCCTTTTAAATTTATGTGCAGCATGTGTGCTTTTTTGACTGAAGGCATTTTGGATAGATACCATTTTATGGTCAAATGGCCAAAAAAGTCTTTTGGAGAGATCATTACAGAAATGTGTTTTCCTTACACAAAACACACAGTTCTCCACAGTTGATTTTTATTGTTGTCAGTGGCCCCGTCACCAAAATGACCTTCTTGGGGGATGTAGGGGTAAAGATCTTGCAAAATCATCTTCTTTTGCCATTTCAGTGAATGGAATTTTGAATACTTTTCAGTCAGGAGTCCACACAGTGAGATGGATTTTGCATGGATATCTTAAAGTACTTGAATTTCATCCCCATGATAACTAGTTTTCCTACCTAAAGTATGTTTTACAGCATAAAAGGCAAGTCTGTGCCCTGACTGAAGACACTCTTGGCCTGTTGAACATTTTGCTTTCTTGTCTCTCTTCTGTCTGTGCCTTGAATGAGCACCTTGTGAACCCCAGAGTCTCTAAGCATAAAGTCTTTTGTTTTAATCGAAAACCATTAAGAATCCTGCTTATAACAATGATGTCAGAAGTATCATCCAATACTTTCAGTGTTCATTTTTTGGACTTTCACCATTCTTACAATTAGACATCTTTCTTCCCTCTTCTAACTGAAGAAGTCTGTTTTGATAGCCTGTATATAACTTTTAATACTAGGATATATATTTGCCTTACCATTTATTTAACCATATGATTTAGAACATTTGTAAAAGAATACTTTAACCCTCCTCTATGATTATGAAATGTTTACAGAAATCCTAAGTATACATCTTTGGTTTACATACCTTTAATGACAGATACATGAACATTCATATGCATATCACGGCCAAATTCTTTTATTCCAAAAAAGTAGCTCCCACTGTCATCCAGTGATAGTTTAGTTATAGCAACAGTCAGAAGAGCAGCTCCTTTGTAGTCATAAAGTGAGTATTTGCCTTTTGTGACCTTTTGATCAGCGTTGCCTTCATTACTTTCAACTAATTTATCCAGTGTGGCTGTTGAATATTGTCCTCTGACGAAGTACTTGGCATATGACTCATAACCCCTGGGATATGTCCAATTAATTAGAAGTGATTCCCCTTCTATCCCCTGTACAGCTGTCTCAGCAGATGTCACAGAGCCTGTAACTGAAACAGACAGGGGTAGTTTAATATTCTGAGACATATTTGTTTCAAGCAGATAATGTAATAGAGCTACATTGTTCATGACAATTCTGTGTAATCACAAAAGAGAAGGTAATATATCACTGAGGTAGATGCTGTAAATATAGGACACAACCTTTGTAATGCTAAAACAAAGATCCACCTTGCGACAAACTGTTACCCTGTAATGTTTCATCACTGGTTATTGTTTAGAGCCATAATTCACATTGTCATTAGCAATATTTATTTATTTATTTATTTATTTATTTATTTATTTATTTATTTTATTTTTACATTTGTTTACTGGGATGGTCCGACTGGGACAGTGCCCATTTTCAGCTGAGGCCCGAGGAGAAAAGCTCCAGTCTAAACTTACATACAAATTATCACAACAAGTAATAGAAATTATAAACAAAACTGACAAAAAAATGAATGTTATCACATTTATAGGATAAAAATATAAAAACAAAAATATATACATAGTATCAAACAGAACAAGACTTTAAACACTTGAATATTGACAAATATATGGTTGACTTTATATTTGTGGAGGAACATAACATTAGTTAGAAAATTAAGCAAAGAGAATCACTTAAGCAAAGTAGTGCATAGTTAGTAATACTTCCATGGTGAGAGTTACAGCTAGGAATGTAACTACTTATAGAGAAGTCGTGTTGTTAGAAGGGATATGTTAACAGCGTTAGTGCATACATCCAAATTGTATAAGTAATGCTATGTTAATAATTAACCTGGAGTATTACATGTGCAAAGCCTGGATTCAAATAAGCGTCTTTTGAGAGATATTTTGAAACAATTAAGGTTGATCTAATACTATGTGGAAGGGTATTCCAATTTTTAGCAACAAAGTTAGACTAAAGAGAGTTGCCTGCTGTATTGGCTACATTGGTTACTTGGAGTAAATCTTTGTTAAAAGAATACAAATGTTAGAGTAGGGTTGTAGAATACTTTTTAGGGAAGGTACATTGTCAGGATTGTGCATTATTTTGTGAGCCATTATCAAATGGTTAAAGTTCATAATATGAGGTAGTTCCAACCAAGAAATATTTTGTAGGCATTGACAGTGATGGGTTGAATGTGTGGAATCTGTTGCATATTTAGCAATCTTATAACATGATTCTAATTTACTTAGTTCTGACTTTTTGAGGTTGCTAAGTATGGGGGATGCATATAAGAGTGAGGAGAGAAGGTGGGTTCTAGCTATGGCTATTCTTGCAGCATCTGTTAAGAATCTTTTGTTTCTATATGTTGTTCCCATTTTCTTGTGAACCTTTTTAATTGTGTTAGAAATGTGTATGCCAAATTTTAGTCTGTTGTCGATTATGACGCCTAACAGTTTTGTTTGGGAATCTGGGAAAATCCTAGTATTATTACTGGCAGTGATATAAAAGTTAGCTGAGAGGTTGGTAGGTTTAGATGGATGAAAAATCATAGGTTTAGTTTTATTAGGGTTGAGAATAAGTTGTGAGTTTGCTAGCCATGTTTCAATATCAGAGAAGGCTTTTTGTGTGACTGTAAGAAGTTGAGTTATTGTGGATGCTGTACATATGAGGGTTGAATCATCTGTGTATTGTATGATAGATGCTTGAGAGGGGGCAGTATTAAGATCATTTATGAATATGCTGAAGAGGAGGGACCCTAGGATTGAACCCTGAGGGACTCTAAGTATAACAGGAAGGAGTGGGGATAGACCTTGCTTCCATTTCACAGCTTGCTGGTGGCTAGATAGATAACTTTGAGACCAGTTAACAGCATCAGGGTTGATATTAAGATTTCTCAGAGTGGACAGTATCTTAGGATGGGAAACTGTTGAATTAGACATTCAAAAAGACTAAAGACACTATTTTGCCATCGTCTCTGAATATATTTATAGTATTAGTGAAACTTAGAAGAGCTGTAGTAGTGCTATGATGTGGTCTTAATCCATGCTGTGGCGATGAGAGGAGATTATTGTTTAGAAGACTATTAAGAAGTTGAAAGTGAATACATCTTTTCCGAATTTTAGAAAGTGGTAAAAGTATAGCAATGGGACAGTAGTTTGTTAGTTCTGTTGGATTACCTCCTTCGTGTAATGGTGTTAATATATGCAATTTTCCAAATAGCTGGGACATACTGTTCTGTTACAGAGTGATTTATAAGTATTGACACAGGGAAGGCAATAACATCTGCTGTCAATTTTAGATATTCTGATGGCAAGTTATCTGCTGCCATTTAATTGGGTTTCAACTTCTTTAATAGTTTTGCAATAGTTTGTTTTGGGACTGTCTGAAATGAGAATGCATCTACAGTACTGCTTGGATTGTTGAGTGTTGACATTGTGGAAGACTTGCTATTCTTAGTCAGTGCTAAAACACTTTCAGTGGAGAATATGTTAAATTTTCCAGCAATATTGCTTGTGTTATCAGGTAAGATGGGGTGGGGGGGTGGGGGTTGTGGTTGGGCCAGGATGAAGTATGTTATTGATTGTGTTGTAGAATTTTTGTGGATTCATTCTGTATTTCTATTGTAAATTAGAATAATAGTGTTGTTTGTCTAGTTTAATTTGGTGTTTGGCACTGTTTCTAAGTTGCTGGTAAATTAAATGTTTTTGGAGGTATTTATTTTTAGCCCAAGTTTGCCATGATTTGTCTCTCTGTTTTAGGAGGGCACGAATCTCATGGGTTAACCATGGTGTGTAGTTGGCTTTGACACAAACTGTTCATGGAGGTGCAAGTCTGTTTAGAATAGTAAGGAAGGTGTCATTGGAGTGTTGCACAGCATCATCTAAGGGCAGTTGCTTAAGAGGAGTCCAGTCTATTTTTTTAGGAATAAAAATGTTTCTTATTACAAACATGGTGGAAGTTGATTAGTTTAGTAGGGTTACTGTGATTTCTCAGTAAGTAGGTTCCAAAGTTGTCGCTTAAGTGATCTGGGAGACACCTAGCTCTTTGGTAATACTGGGGTTTATTAGTTAAGAAATAGTCCAAAAGTAGATATTTTATCTATTTTCCTGTCAATTCTAGTTGGGTGAGAAATCATTTGAGTGAAACCATGGAGGTTTTGGTAGTTATGAGGATTGTCAAAGTTACATGTCATCCAGTCTGTGTTAAGGTCTCCTGCAATAATGGTTTCTTGTGATATGGCTTTTGTGACATTTTGGAGAATGATTTCAGTTGTACTGGAATTGTTTCCTGGAGGGATATAGACAGCTATTATATATGTGTGTATATATATATATATATATATATATATATATATATATATATATATATATATATATATATAGATTCACTTTAAGACCTCGAAATACTGAAATATCGACTTTCAGTATTCCAAAACTATAAAGTAGAATCCTTAAAATGCCGAAACCCAAAAACCGCAAACGTAACAATCACGAACTTAAAATACCATACACCATACAACACATACACCAGACAACCTACACTACGAAAAACAAAGAAAACACACACAAACACAATAACACAAATTAACAAACCTACACTAGAACTAAGAAGGGGGCAAGCCCCCCTGCACCCCCCCATGTGGAGGGCTGTGCCCCCCCACACACCCCCTACTTACATATGCTAACTCTGAGATCACACCAAACTGAAAAAGACAGCACAACTGGACATTCCACAGTCCCCTTGCACACACACACACACACACACACACACACACACACACACACACACACACACACACACACACACACACACACACACACACACACACACCACATATACAAAACACCACCACTTTCAACACTGAAGCACTCATACTTTTACCTACCTACCCTAACTCACACGTAGAACTTCCAAACACACTCACATACACTCAAACACCTACCCAAAAGCCTTACAAAACAGTCACTTACCTTAAATTTCACCTAAATTTGCACACTAAATCATACACCACGCACAGAGTACAATATACATCACTTACTGGAAAACCATAACTGCGAATTTTACATATATGGATTCGTGGCTATGCAGTTTCACTATTCTGTAAATTTGATATTTCAGTATTTTGAGATTATAAAGATAAACCATGTATATATATATATATATATATATATATATATATATATATATATATGTTTTTTCTGGTTTAGTAATCTGGTTATGAGTATCTCTGTATTATTAATATTAATAATGCTTATGTTTACAGGTTGTAAGTTGAGTTGTCTTAGAGAGAATTGCTACACCACCTTCTGCATACCATTAGACTACATCCCCCATCGCTTACACAATGAATCATAATTTCAGTCCTCCAGCAGTGTTTTATGGGTTATTTTTAGACATCTGATATCAGTCTGTAGGTCTGTTGAATAGTATTTGATACTAGACAACAAAAATAAGTCTGCCATAATACCAAAGATACCCCCGACACACACACATACACACACACACACACACACACACACACACACACACACACACACACACACACACACACACACAAACACACATTGGAGTCATGTCAGACTGCCCATAAATGCAGAAACCTCCATCTATTTATATATTGGCTGAGTTCTTGGAGACACAAGTCATGGCTGTACGTATACATCCATGGAAAGACTTGTTCACCATTTATACAAGGAGTCCACTATTTTCTTGAGGTATATTTGACATTGCTGATGCATTTGCCTGGTACTTTTACCCAAAGCCACTGAATGAGCTGTAACATCATTCTTTGAACAGAATAAGAAATATTTGTAAGGATGTAAATGATGATTCTATTTTTCTTTTTCTTTCAGCTGTTCCCATTAGGAGTCGCCACAGCGGATCATCTGTTTCCATTTCTTCCTGTTCTCTGCATCTTGCTCTGTCACACCAACCACCTGCATGTCCTCTCTCACCACATCCATAAACCTTATTTTAGTCCTTCCTTTTTTTCTCTTACCTGGCAGCTTCATCCTTAGCATCCTTTTCCCAATATACCCAGCATCCCTCCTCAGCACATATCCAAACCAACGCAATCTCGCCTCTCTGGCTTGGTCTCTAAACTATCCAACCTGGCCTGACCCTCTAATATATTTATTCATAATCCTGTCTACCCTCATCACACCCAGTGCAAATCTTAACATCTTTAACCCTGCCACATCCAGCTCTAACTCCTGCCTTTTTGTCAATGCCTCTGTCTCCAACCCATATAATATAGCTGGTCTCATTACCCTCTTGTAGATCTTCCCTTTCACTCTTACTGGTACTAGTCTGTCAAAAATCACTCCTGACACTCTTCTCCACCCTGCCTGTACTCTCTTCTTCACCTCTCTTCCACACTCACCATTACTCTGAACTGTTGATCCCAAGTATTTAAACTCATCCATCTTCGCCAACTCTACTCCTTGCATCCTCACCATTCCTGTATCCTCCCTCTCATTCACACACATATATTCTGTCTTAGTCCTGCTGACCTTCATTCCTCTTTTCTCTAGAGCATATCTCCACCTCTCCAGGGTCTCCTCCACCTGTTCTCTATTCTCATTACAGATCATGATGTCATCTGCAAACATCATAGTCCATGGAGACTCCTGTCTGATCTCGTCTGTCAACCTGTCCATCACCATTGCAAATAAGAAAGAGCTCAGAGCTGATCCTTGATGTAATCCCACCTCCACCTTAAACGCATCTATCACTCCCACTGCAGATCTAACCACCGTCACACTACCCTTATACATATCCTGTACCACTCAAATTCCTCATACAATACCACACCTCCTCTCTAGACACCCTGTCATATGCTTTCTCTAAGTCCACAAAGACACAATGCAACTCCTTCTGACCTTCTCTGTACTTCTCCATCAACACTCTCAGAGCAAACATCATATCTGTAGTGCTCTTTCCTGGCATGAAACCATACTGCTGATCACTAATCATCACCTTCCTTCTTAACCTAGCTTTTACTACTCTTGTAAATGATGATATCATTTCAAAATTCTCTGAACTTTGTTTTTATCTCTCATACATTTAAAGACAAGCTATTGTTGCAATTTATATGGCACTGAAATGAGAATGTTAAATATGTGTATAGTGACTCATGCTTTAGGGGTGTTTTCTGAAAATTCCTTAATTTCAGCTGTGTACCTCACACTGTTAAATTAGACAGAGCTTGACAGCCTAAGAGTGATGCAGTGATATTAAGCTAGCGACTGCATTTCGCCTGTTTTACTGCTACCTTAAGTGATTTCTGCATTTTACACTGTTTATTGCACTTTAAGTTACTAATTGTTGCAAATTGTTTCTGTAGGCTACACACTAAAGTGCGCTAGCCGATTTACAGCATTTATAGCATTTACTGTCTGTTTTTTTCCTTATCTCTGTAATAAAACAAAAAAATCTCTTGTTTTCCCGCCTTACTGAACTAGAGTAGTCCAGTTTCAGAGTTGCTGATCCCTGGGCTTTGTTTATAGTTCCTGTTACAGATCCATTGCCTTATTAGGGAGGAGGGAAGTTTCTTTGCTTACCAGTGGGAGTGGGAAGCACTGAGCGGCCTTTCTGTCCGATTTGGTGAAGTTTCAGCCAGAAACTAGTAGTCCATTGGTTGTTTTGGGCCAATTCCTAGCTCCCTTCAGCCCCCTGCTATAAAACACGCTAAACGCTAGCTATTAGCTGAGTTGCCACTGTTGCACACAAGAGCAGCGGGTTAAACAAGGTTAACTATTCGCCATCTAAATTCCACTCTTCAAATTTTCCCTTAGAACTACCTTCCTCGAGCTGTACTGCTGATCTAACCAGCATATCCTATAACTGAAAAGTTCATCTCTACTTGATTCCCAAGTAGACTATTCTCTATCTGTAAAGCCTAGCACTTACTCCTACAGTACTTGCACCTTGATAAAGCACTCTTATTATAGATAGTACCCCACCAGCCCAAAACCCACTTCCCCCGGAGTCCTTTGAAAGTCTCTTTTCTACTACTTCTAGTATGTCGAGGGATCAGTTGCTAGTGTCCTCTCCAGCTCAACTGGTGAACCTGGGAATATTGAGGCAATGTTACAATTGCCTCATGTACACAGACAATCTTCTCCTCCTCCCACAAAACACAAATACATGCGAGAGATGCAACTATACGGCCAAACTGGAGGCTGAGCTCTCTCAACATAGGACTGGCAAGACCAGACAGGAGGAGAAGGTAACCACACACAATACATACCCAGTCACACATAGTACCATCACAACTTCAAATCATACACATACTCACACAAAGACATACTCGGAGGCTCTGATCAAAAATTTACCAAAACAGCAGAGGCCACCAAAGCAGACACCCAAACAACTACCACCTCACGACCCAACACATGCAACACATAGACCACACAGTCAGAGTGTCAAACAGTCACAGCCCTTAAGGCCAAACAAAATGCCAGACACACTTGTCATTGGTGATTCCATAGTCAGACACACTGACGTCCCGCTCACCAGACTGAGTAAGGAGAAGGTCACAGTAAGCTGCCTGTCGGGCGCTAGAATCCGCCACATAACGCAAGCACTCAGGTCTCTCAACAGCAGGTACAAGTACGACTCAGTCATTGTTCACGCTGGTGTCAACGACCTGAGATGTACCTCCTTGGACTACATGAAAAGGGACATCGAGGAGCTCTCTGATTATGTAGCCCAGGCAGGTATGACCCTGACCTTGAGCAGTATCCTACCTTAACCTAGAATGATGCCACAATACAGTGATAAGATGATCAGCTTTAATAATTGGCTTAAATTCTGGTGTCATTCAAAGGGGATCAATGTCTGTCTGCCTGGGATGACATGCTGGACAAGCCACGCTGCTTCACAAGGGACGGCTTGCACCTGTCACCCTGGGCTTCGGATATTGGCAAAGGCTCTTGCCACCCCATAGTGCCTTTTAGGCAAGGCTCAAATTCTAAACCTACCACCCTAGAACACCAAAAGGAAAAAACTAAGGGTAATGCTGCTCAATGCCAGAAGTCTCACTCTCAAGATGCACGACCGAGGCCCTTCTCAATATGGAGAACATTGATGTCTGTGCTGTGACAGAAACCTGGTTCAAGGCTCCTGAGAGCACCCCAGCACTAACAGGTTTCACATCATATCATGCTCCGCCCCAAAATCCAGACAACACCAAGAAGGAGGGGGGGTGTCCATATTCATAAAGGACACCCACACCTCAAGGTTGGTGGCAACGCACGATGCATCGGAGACCATCCAGGTGCAATTAACCATAGGCAAGACTGCTCTGCAATTTGTAGCATGTTACAGGCCACCCTCTCAAACTCAGGAACCTCACATGGCCTTCCTGAAAACATTGGAGGGGATAAATGTATCTCCAAACACCATCATACTAGGTGACTTCAACTACCCTAATATAGACTGGGAACACTACTCAAGGCCGAACACTCTAACCCAAAGATTCCTGGAGTTCATAAACTCAAATGCCATGGAACAACTAGTCACCATCCCACAAGAGGAGAAAACATACTTGATCTCATCATCACGAACATGGGATCAAAATGTTCAACACCGAAGTATACCCCTCACTGGTGAGATCAGATCATAAACTAATCTCGCTGGAGGTCCTCATCCCACCCCCCCCCTTAAAAAAAAAGACCACAGAGAAAAACATCTCTAAAGCCGATTTCACACTTCTAAAAACTAGTGTGGTCTCCTTTAAGGCCCCTGAGCCAGTGGTAAACATTACTCAAACCGCTGAATCACTTACAAATGCCTTCTACCAGCACCTACAGGACTGCATGGATCAGGCAATCCCAAACAAAACTAAGACTCTCTGTACCAAAGGCAAGCGTCCAGTCTGGTGGACCCCAGCCATAAACAAGCTCTACAACAAAAGGAGGAAGCTACTACAAGATAGAGCAAAATCCTTGAAAGGTAAGACACCTTTGATCATTATAAGTAAAAACTAAGAGCTCTCATAAAATCATCCAAGGCAAATTTTGAGAGAAAAATCACCAAGGACTCTAAAGACAATCATAAGGCCTTCTTTAGCTATGTTAGAAACCTAGGAGGAAACTCCCAGATATGCTCAGAATTAGTTCAAAATGATGTGAAAATTACTGAACCTACACACATTGCTAACATACTGGCTGACAGGTTCAGTGCAAACTTCTCCCCAAAAGGAGAGATATCTATTCCAGAGGATTGTAGCCCCAAACATCTCCAACACCCAGGTGAGAACTGCCCTCACTAAGGCAAAAACACAGCATCCATGGGACCGGATGGTGTCCCGGCTGTGTGCTTCATGAACTCAACAAGGAATTAAACCCACAGTTAGGACAGCTGTTTAATCTAGCCTCACCTCAGGATACGCACTCCAAGGAGTGGCACGGCGACTGTGGTCCCACTTCATAAGGGCGGTGCCTCCACAGACCCTGGAAATTACCGCCCCATTAGCTTGACAAGCCTTATCTGCAAAGCCATGGAGAGGATCATAATGGAACTCATAAATAAAGACATAGGGAACTTGCAGACTTTGGATCCAACCCAGTTTGGCTTTGTCAAAGGCAGATCCTGCCTCTTAAACTTGGTTGACTTTTTCGAGACAGTCACCAAGGCCATTGATGAGGGAAAGGCAGTCCATACAGCCTACCCACCTGGCAAAGGCCTTCGCACAATACCCCACTCAGGTATCATCGAAAAACTCATCAGCTTGAATGTAAACCCATACATCACAAGATGGGTTGCAAACTGGCTAAGTGACAGAACCCACAGGGTCAGAGTTGCTGGAGCCATGTCAGACTCAAAGCCTGTCACAAGTGGTGTCCCACAGGGCTCAGTCCTGGGTCCACTCTTGTTCGGCATCTACTTTTCTGAAGTACAAGCAAACACAGGAGGGTTATGGCTGACAAAGTTTGCAGATGACTGCAAACTGGGCCATAGTCGAAAACACATCTGACACAGATATCCTCCAGAAGGGCCTCACAGAAACGGATAACTGGTGCCAGAGCCATGGCCTGAAGTTAAACGCCAAAAATGCATAGTCATACCCTTCGGGAAAAACAAGGTTACCCCTAGCTACCATATAGGTGGCAATCCACTGAGCACAGAAAGTCATCAGGGATCTGGGGACCCAAGTTGACAGTAGCCTTCGCTTTGACACTCATGTTGCTAAAGTAGTTAGGAAAACCTTCTATATCGCCCACCTGATCATGAAGGGATTCACATCTAGATCAAGGGAGGTCATCGTCCCCTGTACTCATCACTCATTAGACCTATGATTGAGTACAATGCCCGCTCGGAATGTATCTGACCAGACACCTGCTGCAGCTTGAAAGGCCCCAAAAGTTCCTCACCAAAAGGATAAAGGGTCTCAAAATATGTCTTATGCTGCCCGACTGAAAGAGCTCCAGCTCTATTCAGTCTCATACCGCTTGCTCAGAGGTGACCTGTGCCTGACATATAAGGCCATGTCAAACCCAGATTTGATGAATATGCTTCACCTCAAAAATCTAGATCCCTCAGAACCACAAGGGCGGAGACTTAAACCTTGACACAGTTATAAATAGAATGTGCTGGAGGGACAGATTCATCACCCAGAGACTCCTATGCTGTGGAACAAAATCCCGGTACATGTGAGGCAGAGCACCTCGCTGGCCTTGTTCAAGAGGAATCTTGACCAATGGATGGGAGATCGCAGATATACCCCAGGGATTACTTCAGTGTCACTGCTTGACAGAGGCACAGAAAAATGATAGGCATAGTTTTTATTCAAACTAAAGGGGTGGCGAAAGCCACATAACTATGGGCTAGGCTTATAAATGCCCTTGGGCAGATAGCCTAGTATGAACCTATGAACCTATGAACCTATGAGCAATTGCTAAAATTAGTCTTTCTTTTCTTGGATGAGCCCTGCCCATACATTCTGACATCACGATGCCCATCCATTCTGACATCACAATGTTTTAGGATAGGAGGCAGAAGGTGAACACTCCACGCAAGCACACAGTCTCACATTACTTCACAAATGCAATGAACAGCAGTTGTTTTTAGTCAATCTGAAAGTTTTTAAACCCAGTAGTTGATCCTCCGATCATAGTGCCTTTTGAGTTCATTATTAAGTCACCATTTAGATTAATATGTTAAGGATTTGTTTTCTTTAATTTAATTTTGAACATCATGTGGTCACTGTAAAGTGAAAGGTAAAGGTCTGATAAATCCAGTTATTGTGGTGTACAACATCAGCTTAGTAACAACTGGTGCTGCTTCTACAGGCAATACATTTTACTGTGTGTTTCATGGATGTGTAGTGATTTATGAACTGAAGTAGTTTACAGCTGTTTGTTTCTATAGCAGAATACTGACTAACATTTCAAAGCAAATAATATCATTACAATGGCAGATTTAGTCTTTGGAGCAGGGGCGCGTACCTCCTCCTTTTGCTACCTTGATTGACTTATGGGCAGTAAAAGCATTGCACCAAATAAAAAAAAAAAGAAAAAAAACTTAGGAAATGTTGAAACAAGAAAAATGTACCGCGGCTGCCAAAGTGAAACACTGGCAGTATATTTTCAGAATTTGCCGCTTCTGTTGAGAGAAGGAGTTCAGCGATATGGAAAGAGAAAACAGCCTGGCCTCTTCTGGGAAGTTCCTCTGACTTGTCATGCGAGTGCAGTGCAGCAGCTACTGGTCAATGTTGAGTTTGCAAAAGAAGGTAAACTAAAGTGACACTATCGAGCTACAGAATTCCAAATGTGGAGACATTGATGGAAAAAAGTGTCACTCAAGGGCACCGGAACCTGGTTATGAACTGTGCCCCCAACACTTGCCTAAGATTTCTTTTTTTTTTTTTTAATAAATTTGCAAGTGTGGCGACTGTACTGGAATGCATACGTATATGTTGCGTGTGTGTGAGTGCATGTGTATATGCGAGTGTATGCATGTATGCGAGTGTGCGTGAGTGCGAGTATGCGAGTGTATAATTTCATGTATATGACTGTGAGCAAGTGCATGTGTATATATGAGTGTCAGCGAGTGCTTGTATGCGAGTATCTGTGAGTACATGTTGGCATGCATGAGTGTGGATAGGGTTCAGAATCAGACTCCTGCAGAAGGAGGTTGCTTCAAAGAACATTATTTAACTCTATATATACCTCTCAACTGTACAGCGTTTTGCAGAATGTCCAGATTTTTGCCTCATATTTTATGGTTTGCTTTCCTGTTAATATTTGTGTTTTCTGGATTCTATTAACTTTAAGTTTGTAAGAACAGTATTTGAAATTTGTCCCTACTTTTGGCTCTTTGTCCCACCATTATTTTAGGCTATAACTAGACTTCTTGTGCTAAGAAGTTAAAAGATATTCACAGCTATTCTGGGAAGAGTATTCATTTTATTGCAATATCCCTTTTTCTTTTAAAAGTAAAGTGGAAATGTAAACACACAGCAAATATTACTCAACAATTATTTATTTTGTCTTTATTTACTGGGATTGTCTGACTTGGTAATACCCATTTTCATTGGAAACCCGGGGAAAAGCTCCATTTGCTTACATTGTTTTATATTAAGTTCCAGTTAAGCAGAGAGTAGTTACATTTCTATTTACATTTATACACAAACAATAGTTATATTTATACATTCTAAGACTTTACAGAGGTGGAAGTTACTGAAGAGAAAACCTGCGTACAACTTAATAGATTGTACAGGCAGCAGTTATGTATAAAAATTGTTTTGTCATTTCAGTGAGAGGTTGAGAGTATTCTGTTTAAGGAGTGTTATTTTGAGAGTATCGTACAGTGAGCATAAGTCAACCTTGAGATGAGCATGTGCATGACCAGGACTGGTGAAGATGTTATTTAAGCAGTGGTTTAAAACTATTGAGTTTGTTGTAGAGTTCTATTTGTATCAGGTACTAATCCTGAGTTTAGCAATGTATTGGAAGTAAAGCAAGCCTCCTGCAACATTGAATTTAACTTATTTGTAAGTAATACATTTTTTTTTTTTACTAGAACAGAGGTCCTTTGCTGGACAGTAGGGCGGAAATAAGTTTTGTAGAACAGGGCATTTTTCTGGATGATGAATGAATTTGTGTGCTTTAGTTTGTTGGGAGTATGTTAGGTAATTGTGCAGTTCAAACATTTTAATTGCTTTAAGCTATGACAATGGTGAGTTCTATGAGGGAAACTGACAGCAAATATAGCTATTTTATGGTAGCAGGAGGCATTTATGTGCAAATTAATTCTGTCAGGAAACCAACTCTTTTTTTTAATTGTGAAGCAGCAACTTCAAATGATTATAATATACCAGTGCATGGGACGTGTGGCAGTTCTGACAAAGAAACAATATTTTGGAGTGTTTAGTGCTGCTTAGGTGACTCATTTTTATTTGAGTAATTGTCAATAAATATTTTATATCTCAAAGGTCATTACTCATATTTCTTAGCTAGTAGAATTTATTCACATGGTTTGTTTTCTTTTAAATAAATGTATCTTTGCCTTTGTCTTAAGTGATAATCCAATAAAGGTGTTTGTCACCACAGCAGGCTGTTAATTTGTGTCAGATGCAGGTGAGAGATTCTGCTGTGACCAAGCTGGTTCTGCAGATCACTATCCTTTTTTCCTAGATCTCACTGTGTGGCAAATACAGCCACTGTGCACTGGGGTTAGTGACATCCTCTGCAGCTATTTGGGCTCCCCTTAGTGGGCAAGGGTGAACCACTTTTGTTGGTGTTGCAAAAAGGGGCAGGGAAAGTGCCCCTGCTTAACCACAATGTCATGCCCATCTATGAGGAAGCTATTGCTACCATTAAAAATGTGTTATCCTTAATTTTCCAGACAAAAAGAAACAGAAAACTAAATTTATAGCTTCTCTCATCTCATTTTTACTGGACAGAAGTAGCTTATTAAGTCCAGCTCAGGGTCTTATACAGGCTATTGACCTTTCTTATAAAGTGGTTCCTGGAAAACAAAAAGTGATTCCTCTTTTCCTGAAAAGATTCAAAAAATAAATGCAGAAAGAAATGTGATGGAACAGATACAGTTTTTTCCCCTCAAAATTCTGATTCAGACTCTGTGGCGAGCATATTACCTGAATCTCCCTATTAATGATTCTCTTTCTCAGTGACTATTTCCAGAATGTGCAAGTATATTCCATGGAAGAACATTGAGTTTTCTCAGTCCCCCAGAAAATACTATCGGTCTTTACAGAAGGAATTTCCAGAACCTTTACCCATTTCCCCAGTTCTGTCACCTCTGGAGGAAGTGTGTATTACTGCCTGCAATTTGCCTGAAACTCAGCCTTACTGCCCCTAAAAAGGCAAATAGATATTTGTATAAAGTTCCTCACTCTTTTAAGTTTTTATACTGTCCTCCCAAACATGACCCAGCAGCTATAGTTTTCGTTAATCCAGCTGCTGCCAAACATTTTAACTCTAATCCTTCCCCTTTTGATAGGGAGGGTAAATCAGTTTTTAACTTCAGGGAAAGTGTTTGCTTCTGTAACTTTAATTTTTATCATTTTGAGTTGTTAGTGTCATATGTTAAAGTTTATTCTGGCTAACAGTGAAAATATGAGAAATGTTTTATCTGTAGTTCCACCCTGCAAGGAAAAAATCTGCTTTGTGTAGTTTGACTTCTTTCATTTTTCAGGTCAGTAGTCATTTAAAGTGTGTTTGTGACTGTAAATACTACATTCAGTGAGGTTGCCACTGGTACTGTGCTGAAAAGGTGTGTCTGGCTTTATTCTCAGAGACTTTTAGAGGATGTAAAAATGAGCTCTTAAATTCACCTTTGGATACAGATTTTGGTCCGACTGCTAAAAAGGTTATCAAAAATGTGACAAGAGCATTAAACTGACATACAGGGAATTTCTCAGATTTTTTTTTTATAGCTCCCTCTAAATTTTCCAAAGATTATCTTGCTCCCTTGTCCAACTGCCGCAAGAAACAGCCTCAGCAATAAGTTGGTAAGCAGGCATTAAAAAATTCAATGGTGGGAAGGTTTCCTAAAAGAAAGCGGGAACCCCCCAGAACAAAAAACAAAGAAAAAAGTCAGAATCTGTATGTAAGGGGCCTTGTCCCAACTCCCACCCTGGCAGTCTCTTATCTCTTCCAGAAAATCAGATTCTCCATTTTCTCTCATTGGGAACAGGTTGTTTCAGACAAATGGATTCTGAGACTCACTCAGTGGGAAGAGATCACTCCTGTGCAGGGAATTATAATAATGTCATAAAGATGCTCATAAATGTTATCATTTTATGTTGGGAAGAGTGAAAGGAAACTTAAACAAAGAATTTATGAGCATCTTTATGACATTAGAACCAAATGTGAAAATAATGCACTATATAAACATAGCATTGTATGTAAACAAGCAGAATTTCATTTTTTTATTCTAGAAACAGTAACTGTTGATCCCAGGGGTGGTATGTGGGAAACACTTGTAGAATATAGAGAATTGTACTGGCAAATAACATTAGAAGCCAGCAGATCTCCAGATCTCAATGATATTATTTCTCTTATTCCAGTGTTAAAATTGAGATCTGCAAATTTATAAGTGTATGTCTGCTACTTTGAATGGTTTGTTATACCATTAGGTTTTAGGAGACTGGTGCATTTATCATTTTGGTGTTTTACTATGAAATCAATAATGCAGTAATGTTAATATTTTAAGGATATTAAGTTATTTATGTTTTGTCATTTATACACTTTTTTGCTACACTTGTAATGATACATATTACCAGTAGGGGGAACTAGAAGTTCATTTTACATAGAATTATTTATATAGACTGCTTTTTAATCAGAATAAACATATATTTATTAAAGTTTGGAAAAATGGGTATATGGATATCCACATATTTGATTTATATCTTTTCACATTGATTATTTATTATATATAAAAATGTTTTAAAAAAGTTTATATAAAAAAAGTTTATGAAAGGCTGCGACATACACATTGAAATGCCTTTATTATTTAATTACAACTCTGAGGACATTGGACAAGCATTAATTACTTGATTTATAAAAGGTGAATTCAAACAGATGAATTTATCTGATGAAGTTGAGGACGAAAATGTTATTTTAACATTGTCAGCGTTAATTTTGTGTTCTGTGTTAACTATTAAAACTGTTCATGATCAGCTTGCTGGGTCCGAGGTGCTTTGTTTTTGGCTTCAGAATATATTTACCAGTGGTCCTTGTATTGTTCCCACTATGTCCTTAGGTTAGTCTCATAATTTACTTTCTCTGTCTCTCTCTCTCTCTCTCTCTCTCTCTCTCTCTGAAATGTTGTGATAGTTGTGTCAGAATAGTAATCAACACAGCAACCACTGTCAGTCTTACAGTCGTTAATTCAGACTTGCGTGACTTGTAACTACATTGTGAAAGAATCCTTTACTTAGGAGTTTGCCCTTCATTTTTCAAAGTTTTGCCACTAGTTGTCCTTCCTTATATTGCAAAAAATCAGAAATTTCCATTAATGCAACTGATTTTTTTTCTACATGATTGCATACCTCTCAACCTCTCAGCACAGAAAATCTGGTCAAAGACAAAAATTATACAGGTACAAAATTAATGTAAAATTACAACATACATTCTCAGGGGTGCATCAAAGCAACTTCTGGGTCCTGCAGACTCAAATCCATTCAGTCTGCTCTTTCTCAAATCCTGGAACATTCTCAGTTCAATTCAAACACAATGACGCCTATAGGTTAATTTAGTAAAAAAAATATGCCCCCGGATTCATGAAGCTCGGCGCAAGGCCGGCGTAAGGCTTGCGCCGGCCGTGCAGCATATAACTGGCGTAGCAGCGCCACATGCATAGTAATGAGTGTGCGCCGCAACCACAACCACGTGCATAGGGCACGCGTCGAGTCCAGGGAGCCCAAGTAGGATGCGCCCGTAGGCGTGGCCAAGCCGGCAGGCAATGAGCAACCTAAAGTGCTGACTGTCACATGCCGCCTGCAATAGTAACCGCACCAACTAGTGTCCGTGGATAATGAAACATATGCAGAGTATGCAACATAGTACCTGTCCACACAAAATGGAGAACCAACCATAAATCCACGAAGTACAAAATGTTCCCGTTCACGGAACAAAGGATACTCAGAATACCGTGTCCGTCACACAATGCACTGTCAGCAGGCATACCCAGTGGAGGTGTACTGCATCATGTCAGCGCGCTGCAACTACACACGACTAGCCCCATGGGCATGGTCACCAGCAGTCCCACAGTGGTAGTGAGAGTACACAGCTGGGCAGTCGTGGCCATATAACAACCAGAAAGAAACCAGATATCCCAAACACAGACAAACATATGTATAGTAAAATGTGCTAGACACAGCAACGTAACCGTCACATACACATAGGATGGCGTATGCCGAATCGGAATATCCAGAAGCAGAACCCATGCATGCAAATGTAATACACAACAACCCCGTCATAGCACGTAACCCGCACCCATGTCCGACTGTCCACCCAATCCAGCTAGCAGCCTTGCGCAGCTGCACACCTACACAGGGTATACCCCATATGTAGTAGGAAGTATTGTCCTAGGCAGTGACACGTGCAAATATGTACCCCACATGTCAACATCCCACCCCAGGTACTGATATCCAAATGGCTGCATGTGAATGTGTCGGCAGAATATGTACATCCTGCATGTGGTTACGGACCTGTCAAAACCCCATAGGTGTTCACACGCCATGGTGACCATAACTGTACACATCTGGACAAAGCAGTATGTGCAGCCACTGTATCGATGATTAGCTATGCAGACATGTCAAACACAATACACAGGGCGGAACAGCCGTCCACCAAGCAGGTCACCCCAGCAGGGTTGCCACATGCACAAAATGTCAAGGTGGGACATCACTCGTAGATATGTGTGGTTCCGTATGGCAAAACACCCACGGCCAATGCAAAGGATAAATAACACGTATATGCCCGGATGAATGGTTATGTCATAGCATGGGAATAGCTTAAGCTATCCAACATAATAGTCATGCGTACCAGATACAAAATGCCTGTAACACACAAGTAGTAATGCAGGAAGACATACACGACTGTGCCAATATCACAGGACACATGGCACATGTCAAGTGTCGACGCAGTACACAAATGTCCATAATGGGGCCCCCTGCAAAGAGGAACACATGCCAACCCCACCCCCCACCCCCCCACTGACGTATCGGCAGTATAAATACAACCCAAACACACACCAACACCACCGTCCAGCCCATGATAGCAAGGCGGACAAAGACCAACACGATCGCGTGCACAAATAGGGACACATGTAACCGGTGCTCACAACCTTCCACAGGCCACCGAATAATAGTATGTACATATGCATGTAATGCTGCGAAGGATGTGTGGTAGTCCCCAGTATCACAGAGGTAGGTACACAGATACACTGTAACCAACCATCACATATGTGCACTGTACACAGCATACCTGCAGGTAATACATAGTTCAGTCATGTGCCACATAAATATCCATATGAATGAGGACAGGGGATAGACAAGTGTGAATGGGAAAAACGCAGAACATAGCATATGTATGATAACCGGCACCACCCACAGCATTGTATGCCAATAGCAGAAGCTATTGTTGGTTGTCCAAACACTCGTGTCTGTACACGAATAAATATCATAGCAATAA
>NC_056739.1:705226665-705329165 GCF_019279795.1 Protopterus annectens
ACATTCGTTCCGAACTTGTAGTTTTCTATTTAAACTTATCTAACAAAATAGCTATTTAAACAAATTAAAAAAAAAATCATAATTAAATTCATTAATTTTTTTTAAAATGCATTTCAACATCATTCAGGCCTGGTGACTTGTCAGAAGAAAAACATAGATATGACCCTTTAATTGCAGACTTCAATACAATATTGAAGTTAAGGAAACATTTTGCATGAAATGTTTAATTTAATTTATTTAAGTGACAAATGAATGAAAGCACTAAACGGAGTCCGTTTTTTACTTGGATACTTCTTTCCTTTGCGGACCTAACATTTTAAACACACATTATAATCATGTATACATATATATATATATATATATATATATATATATATATATATATATATGTGTGTGTGTGTGTGTGTGTGTGTGTGTGTGTATGTGTGTGTGTGTGTGTGTGTGTGCGTGTGTGTGTGTGTGTGTGTGTGTGTGTGTGTGTGTATACCTAGTATAAAGACCTGCAATCAGGTATGATTACTTTACTCTCATTTTAGAGTAGGCATAAAACCAGGATGTTTTGAATATTTTGTAAAAGCCCTGTGAGTCAAATATGCTATATATATATATATATATATATATATATATATATATATATATATGTATATATATATATATATATATATATATATATATGGGTCCTGATCTGAACATCGAATGTATGTTTCACCGAAATGTGTATACACAAACTCACTTTCATGAAAGTGCATTTTAGTGAAAATGCACTTTCACAAAAAAAAAAACAAAAAAACAAAAAAAAAAAAAAAACCACGCAGTTCGCATGGGGATTTATTAATTATTTATTACCTTTTCCCCCACTGTAGTGTGATCTCGGGGGGTTGGTAGACACAGTTCCCCACATGGTCGGTGCAGGGGGTCTTGCCCCCCTACATAAATGTGAGTAGCATTTTATTTGTTTAGGTTTTTTGGCATGTTGTTTTTTTTTGAAAGTGCATTTTTGATAAAATGCACTTTTGCAAAAGTGAGTTCACTCATGTACATTTCGCTGAAACGTACTTTCGATCTATCAGCATAGATCCATATGTGTGTGTGTGTGTGTGTGTGTGTGTGTGCGCGTGTGTGTGTGTGTGTGTGTGTGTGTGTGTGTGTGTGTGTGTGTGTGTGTGTGTGTGTGTGTGTGTATGTAGAGCTAGTATAAAGACCTGTAATCAGGTATGATACCTTTATACTCTCATTTTAGAGTAGGCATAAAACCTGGATGTTTTGAATATTTTATAAAAGCTCTGTGAGTCAAGTAAGCTATTTTTTTAAATGATCTCAAAAAGTCTTGGAACTCTGCATGGATGGAGTTCTGATATGCAAAAATGGGACAGCTAGTCATTATTTAAAATTAAAATAAAATACAGTATCTTTGTTTTCACTTTTTTCATGGGGTAAGCTGCAGATTAGCAGCCAGTACCACAACCTGCCCCTTGTTTGCCCTTTCATTACTGTTGTATGACCATTGCTTTGCTATACTTGAGTAGTTCTGGTAAGTAAACTACCATATACATAAGGGTGTGGGGCATGCTACCCTATAAATAAGGGGTAGGGGGCATGTTATCCTACACATCGGGGAGGGGGCATACTTCCCTATACATAAGAGGTAGCGGCATGCTACCCTTTCTATTTTTTAGACATATTTTGGTGGTAGTAGGTTTTCAGCTTTATAGTTAGTGTCAGTGTGTTACTTTTCTTTACAGATAATTTTGGTGGATTAGGATTCACTGTGTCATCACAGATGCAGTCAAAATCCAACAGTCAGTACCATTGTTAAGCCAGACTGCTGTTAATCTGTTTCTATACAAAACTACAACATGAACAAATTAAAATAGATGCATTCTTACAGAAAGTATTGTACCCTTGGATGGATAGCCATATCAGAAACTAAATCAGTCTAACATAATAATCTCACATACATGAAAAGGAGGCCCAGTTAACCATGTCATTAAATATCTTTACTGAATTTCTATATTTTCTGTCTGATGGCATATATTCCATATTTCATAATTAAGAAAGCTTATGTCTTCACTTTTCCTTTACACTGTTAACCGTGTACTTTTCTGTGTAACAATGCAATTGTTACAGAGAAAAGTATTAGACATTCCATCCTAACATCCATACAATGACATAACAAATAATGATCAGTCAATGGATTATCTCAGTTTCTTAATTAACAACTCCTCCCAATAATCCAGTTTACCAGTTCAGGGTCGAATGGGAGCCAGAGACCATCTTGGCAATCAATGGGTGTATGACCATGAAAGTAATCTTGAACAGAGCATACTCTCTTTGCAGGATGGAAACCTATACTCACACAAGACAATATTAGAGACTTGCCAGTTTACTTATGCTATGACTTGTTACATCAGAGGGAATCGGAGCACCTGGATAAAACCCACAGATACACAAGGATGACATGCAAAATTCATGTAAAGTGTACCTCAACAGAAAACCAAGCAATGAACCAAGTGCTATGATGCAGTAACACTAATACTGCATCACTATACCTTCTTCACAAACTGCTCCCAGTATGCATTACATACTCCCTAGGAACCTCATTTTATACTTCCTTTTCATTTCACCAATATAAATTAAAGTACATGGGCAGAACACAGCATAAATTATCTCTTTAATATAATAGCAGAACACATAATAAGTATCGGTTTCCTTCTGACTGATACCCTGTATGCAAATAAGGCTGTTTAAGTATTGCACTTATCAAAAAGGCAATGACATATTAAATATTGGGTATATAACTTTAATGCATTTAACTTAATGGAGGATTATCTAAATAAGTCTCATGAAAAATACATATCTCAGAATGACAGGATCCCAACTTCAGTCTTTAGGTTCATAGGTTCATAGGTTCATACTAGGCTATCTGCCAGAGGGCATTTACAAGCCTAGCCCATCGTTTTGTGGCTTACGCCACCCCTTTAGTATGGGGAACTATACCCATTATTTTGCTGTGCCTCTGTCGAGCAGTGACACTGAGGTAATCCCTGGGGTATATCTGCGATCTCCCATCCATTGGTCAAGATTTCTCTTGAACAAGGCCAGCGAGTGCTCTGCCTCACATGTACGGGATTTTGTTCCACAGCATAGGGAGTCTTTGGGTGATGAATCTATCCCTCCAGCACATCCTATTAATAGCCGTGTCAAGGTTTAAGTCTCCCGCCCTTGTGGCTCTGATGGATCTAGATTTTTGAGGTGAAGCATATTCATCAAATCTGGGTTTGACATGGCCTTGTATGTTAGGCAAAGGTCACCTCTGAGCAAGCGGTGGCGACTGAATAGAGCTGGAGTTCTTTCAGTCGGGCAGCATAGGACAGATTTTGAGACCCTTTATCCTTTTGGTGAGGAACTTTTGTGGCCTCTCCAGCTGCTGCAAGTGTCGGGTCAGATACATTCGAATGGGGCATTGTACTCAATCATTGGTCTGATGAGTGATGAGTAAAGGGAGACTATGACCTCCCTTGATCTAGATGAGAATCCCTTCATGATAAGGTGGGCAATGTAGAAGGTCTTCCTAACTACTTTAGCTACATGGGTGTCGAATGACAGACTACTATCAACCTGGGTCCCCAGGTCCTGATAACTTCTTCTGTGCTCAGTGGATTGCCACCTATTTGGTAGCTAGGGGTAACCTTGTTTTCGAAGGGTATGACTATGCATTTTTGGCATTTAACTTTAGGCCATGGCTCTGGCACCAGTTATCCGTTTCTGTGAGACCCTTCTGAAGGATATCTGTGTCAGATGTGTTTTCTACTATGGCCCAGTTTGCAGTCATCTGCAAACTTTGTCGCTCATAACCCTCCTGTGTTTGCTTGTACTTGGAAAAGTAGATGCCAAACAAGAGTGGGCCCAGGACTGAGCCCTGTGGGACACCACTTGTGACAGGCTTTGAGTCTGACATGGCGCCAGCAACTCTGACCCTGTGGGTTCTGTCACTCAGCCAGTTTGCAACCCATCTTGTGATGTATGGGTTGACATTTAAGCTGATGAGTTTTTTAATGATACCCGAGTGGGGTATTGTATCGAAGGCCTTAGCCAGATCGAGGTAGGCTGTATGGACTGCCTTTCCCTCATCAATGGCTTTGGTGACTGTTTGAAAAAGTCAACCAAGTTTAAAAGGCATGATCTGCCTTTGACAAAGCCAAACTGGGTTGGATCCAAAGTCTGCAAATTCCCTATGTCTTTATTTATGAGGTCCATTATGATCCTCTCCATGGCTTTGCAGATAAGCCTTGTCAAGCTAATGGGCCGGTAATTTCCAGGGTCGGTGGAGGCACCGCCTTTGTGAAGTGGTACCACAGTTGCAGTGCCACTCCTGGAGTGCGTATCCAGAGGTAAGACTTTGATTAAACAGCTGTCCTAGCTGTGGGTTTAATTCCTCATTGAGTTCATGGAGCACACAGCCGGGGACACCATCAGGTCCCATGGATGCTGTGTTTTTGCTTTGGAGAGCAGTTCTCACTTGGGCGCTGGAGATGTTTGGGGGCTGCAATCGTTTGGTATAGATATCTCTCCTTTTGGGGGAGGGTGAAGTTTGCACTGAACCTGTCAGCCAGTATGTTGGCAATGTCTGTAGGATCAGTAATCTTCACATCATTTTGAACTAGCTCTGAGCATATCTGGGAGTTTCCTCCCAGGTTTCTAACATAGCTAAAGAAGGCCTTATGATTGTCTTTTGAGTCTTTAGCTATTTTTCTCTCGAAATTTGCTTTGGATGATTTTATGAGAGCTCTTAGTTTTTTACTTATAGTGATCAAGGGTGTCTTACCTTTTAAGGATTTTGCTCTATCTTGTAGTAGCTTCCTCCTTTTGTTGTAGAGTTTGTTTATGGCTGGGGTCCACCAGACTGGGCGCTTGTCTTTGGTACAAAGAGTCTTTGTTTTGCTTGGGATTGCCTTATCCATGCAGTCCTGCAGGTGCTGGTAGAAGGCATTTGTAAGTGATTCAGCGGCTTGAGTACTGTTTTCCGCCCGACTCGGGGCCTTAAAGGAGACCACACTAGTCTTTAGAAGTGTGAAGTCAGCTTTTGAGAAGTTCTTTACTGTGGTCTTTTTTATTTCAGGTGGGGGTGGGATGAGGACCTCCAGCGAGATTAGTTTGTGGTCTGATCTCACCAGTGAGGGGTACACCTCCAGTGTTGAACATTGTGCTCCCATGTTCGTGATGATGAGATCAAGTATGTTATCTCCTCTTGTGGGGATGGTGACTAGTTGTTCCATGGCATTTGAGTTTATGAATTCCAGGAACTTTTGGGCTAGGGTGTTTGGGCTTGAGTAGTGTTCCCAGTCTATATTAGGGTAATTGAAGTCACCTAGTATGATGGTGTTTGGTGATACATTTATCCCCTCTAGTGTTTTCAGGAAGGCCATGTGAGGTTCCTGAGTTTGTGAGGTGGCCTGTAACATGCTACAATTTGCAGAGCAGTCTTGCCTATGGTTAATTGCACCTGGATGGTCTCCGATGCATCGTGCGTTGCCACCAGTCTTGAGGTGTGGATGTCCTTGATGAATATGGATACCCCCTTTCTTGGTTTTGTCGGATTTTGGGGCGGAGCATGATATGAGGTAAAACCTGATAGCGCTGGGGTGCTCTCAGGAGCCTTGAACCAGGTTTCTGTCACAGCACAGACATCGATGTTCTCCATACTGAGAAGGGCCTCGAGTCGTGCATTTTGAGATTTAGACTTCTGGCATTGAGCAGCATTACCCTTAGTTTTTTCCTTTTTGTGTTCTAGGGTGGTAGGTTTAGAATTTGAGCCTTGCCTAAAAAGGCACTATGGGGTGGCAAGAGCCTTTGCCAATATCCGGAATCCCAGGGTGACAGGTGCAAGCCATCCCTTGCGAAGCAGCGTGGCTTGTCCAGCATGTCATCCCAGGCAGACAGACACTGGATCCCCTTTGAATGACACCAGTGTTTAAGTAAATTGTTAAAGCTGATCATCTTATCTCTGTATTGTGGCATCATTCTTGGTGAAGGTAGGATACTGCTCAAGGTCAGGGTCATACCTGCCTGGGCTACATAATCAGAGAGCTCCTCAATGTCTCTTTTCATGTAGTCCAAGGAGGTACGTCTCAGGTCGTTTACACCAGCGTGGACAATGACTGAGTCATATTTGTACCTGCTGTTGAGAGACCTGAGTGCTTGTGTTATGTGGCGGATTCTAGCACCCGACAGGCAGCTTACTGTGACCTTCTCCTTACTCAGTCTGGTGGCGGGGCGTCAGTGTGTCTGACTATGGAGTCACCAATGACTAGTGTGTCTGGCATTGTGTTTGGCCTTAAGGGCTGTGACTGTTTGACACTCTGACTGTGAGGTCTATGTGTTGCAGGTGTTGTGTTCTGAGGTGGTGGTTGTTTGGGTGTCTGCTTTGGTGGCCTCTGCTGTTTTGGTAGATTTTTGATCAGAGCCTCGAGTATGTCTTTGTGTGTTTATGTGTATGATTTGAGGTTGTAATGGTACTATGTGAGACTGGGTCTATAGTGTGTGTGGTAACCTTCTCCTCTTGACTGGTCTTGCCAGTCCTATGTTGAGAGAGCTCAGCCTCCAGTTTGGCCGTATAGTTGCATCTCTCATGTATTCGTGTTTTGTGGGAGGAGGAGAGGGTTGTCTGTGTACATGAGGCAATTGTAACATTGCCTCAATATTCAGGTTCACCAGCTGAGCAGGAGAGGACACTAGCAACTGATCCCTCGACATGCTAGAAGGAATAGACAAAAAACTTTAAAAAGATTCGGGGCGTGGGTGACGAGAAATGGGGGTTGCCTTTTGGGGTACTATATATGACAAGAGTGCCGTATCAAGGTAATAAGTACTGTAGGAGCAAGTGCTACGTTTAACAGATAGAGAATAGTCTACTTGAGTCAAGTAGAGATGATCTTTTAATTATAGGATCGCTGATTAGATCAGTAGTATAGTTCGAGGAAGGTAGTTTTAAGGGAAAATTTGAAGAGTGGACTTTAGGTAGCCGAATAGTTTAAACCTACTTAACCGGAGCTGCCCTAGTGTGCAACAGTGGCAACTCAGCTAAATCAGCTAATCTTGGCTAAAGCGTGCTTTATAGCAGGGGCTGGAAAAAGACAGGAAATGACCCAAAATGGCCAATAAACTACAAGTTACTGCCTTAAACCACTCCTCTGAGGACAAATGAAGGAGTTATGGAAATGACCCTAGTGGCCAATAAAACTACAGTTTCAAGTCAGTAACCACCTCTACGGGGGCAGGAAGCTGCTCAATGTTAGTCACTGCCACTGATGAACACAGAGACCCTCCTTCAGCCCAAGCAAAAATGGCCTCACAGAAACTTTCAAACAGTTCAGGAACAGCAAGCCTGTAACTGAACTTTTTAACTCTCAGAAAAGTGGGAAAAAAGCAAGATTTTTTTTTTGTTTTGTTTTTACAGAGATAGCAGAGGTTCACAAGTAATATCAAGTTATAACAGTGCAGTAAATGGCCCCACACAAGAGTGCTAGGTCAAGGACAGAAAATATGCAAGTTTTAAGAAAAACGATTTAAAATTAAGTGCAAACAGGAAATTCAGCAAACAGCTTTTGGTTGTGCTCTAAATACAGCTACTAATACAGAAATCAAGTTTAACAAGCCAGAAAATGCTCAAGCTAGGCAGCTATGCAGAAAAACTTAGCAAATAAACAGAGAAAAAATACTTAAAATCTCAAAAGTGGCTCCCTATTCTCTCAGCGTTTTTCCTCTTGGAGGGTGCTTCACCAACAGCCAACAAGCCTGAAAGGCGCTCAAACCTGAGGCAACTAGGTTTTAAGAGAGGAAGATGAAGGAGTTATGGAAATGACCCCTAGTGGCCAATAAAACTACAGTTTCAAGTCAGTAACCACCTCTACGGGGGGCAGGGAAGCTGCTCAATGTTAGTCACTGCCACTGATGAACACAGAGACCCTCCTTCAGCCCAAGCAAAAATGGCCTCACAGAAACTTTCAAACAGTTCAGGAACAGCAAGCCTGTAACTGAACTTTTTTAACTCTCAGAAAAGTGGGAAAAAAGCAAGATTTTTTTTTTTTGTTTTTTACAGAGATAGCAGAGGTTCACAAGTAATATCAAGTTATAACAGTGCAGTAAATGACCCCACACAAGAGACCATCTTGATACTGTATCACATCAGAACTAGCTAATCCTTTGCAAAACAATAGACATAGATATATAGAACTGAAGACATTTTCCAACAATATTGCATGCCCTTCTGAGCTGGGAATTTCTGGTTAAAGGTTTATAGTGCCTGAATATTTGAACTGTATCTTACTGAAATTGGTACACCTTGTTTGCTGTAGCATAGACTAGATCCAGGCCTACTGAATCTAGCTTTGTTTATATGCTTGTTGTTTGTTTGCTTGTTATTTCCCTGGAACGCTAATTCCACCTAATACGCTGCTTCTCAGCGCTTCTGTGGATCACTAGTGATATCTGCATTGCTTACTGTACTTATTTCCTTGTTTCACTTGAAAGAAAGTTACTGTTTGTCATTTTTTGCATTTAAATTACCTATAACACATTGCACTTAAGTTACCTGGCACTTGCTCACTAAAGCAATTATATAAGTCAGCACTAAAAATTAAAAGCACTACACCCTCACTCCCCACTGGCCCTTGTTTTCAATTATTAAGGAATTCCCAATATTATTCTAGCATGTCCAAAGGTCAGTTGTCACTCTCCTCTCTGGTCCAGCTGGTGAATCCTGGAATCTTGAGGCAATGTTACAACTGCCTCATGTACACAGACAACCCTCTCCTCCTCCCAACAAATTCCAACCCATGTGAGAGATGCAACCATATAGCCAAACTGGAGGCTAAGCTCTCTCAACTCAGTACTGGCATAACCAGTCACGAGGAGAAGGAAACCACACTCACTACAATTCCAGTCTCACATAGACCTACCACGACAGCAAACCAAACACATAATCACACAAAAACATACTCGGAGGCTCTAAATAAAGATCTGCCTAAGCAGCAGAGACCTCCAAAGCAGACACCCAAGCAACCGCTACCCCAAAACAAAACACGTGTAACACATATCTCACAAAGCCAAAGTGCTGAACAGTCACAGCCCCTAAGACTAAACAACACACCTGATACACTTGTAATAGGTGACTCTATCGTCAGGCACACTGACGTCCCGCTCACCAGGCTGAACAAGGAGAGGGTCACGGTGAGCAGCCTGTCGGGCGCTAGGATCCGCCACATAACACAAGCACTCAGGTCACTCCAAGGCAAGTACAAATATGACTCAGTCATTGTCCATGCTGGTGTGAATGACCTGAGACGTACCTCCCTGGACTACATGAAAAGAGACATAAAGGAGCTCTCTGAGCATGTAGCCCAGGCCGGTATGTCCCTGACCTTGAGTAGCATCTTGCCCTCACCAAGAATGATGCCACAATATGAAGACAAGCTGATTAATTTCAGCAATTGGCTTAAGTACTGGTGTCATTCAAAGGGGATCCAATGCCTGTCAGCTTGGGATGATATGCTCGACAAGCCACGATGCTTCGCTAGGGACGGCTTGCACCTGTCACCCTGGGCTTCCGGATATTGGCAAAGGCTCTTGCTAACCGCATAGTGCCTTTATTAGGCAAGGCTCAAAAGACAATCCCACCTCCATAGGTATCACAAGGGTTAAGAAACTAAGAGTAATGCTACTCAACGCCAGAAGTCTAAACCTCAAGATGCACTTTCGAAACTCTCCTTAGCATGGAGAACATCGATATCTGTGCAGTAACAGAAACCTGGTTCAGGGCTCGAGAGCACCCCAGCACTACCAGGTTATACCTCATACCATGCTTTTCCATTTAAAACTTGGATCGAACCACAAAGGAGGGAGTATCGATATTTATCAAAGATACCCACACCTCCAGGTTGGTGGCAAAGCACGAAGCATCAGAGACTATCCATGTGCAACTAACAGTGGGTAAAACTGCCTTCCAGTTTATAGCCTGCTACAGACCACCTTCCCAAACCCAGGAACCCCACTCGGCCTTCCTGAGAACACTGGAAAATATGAAGGTCTCTCCAAACACCATTATATTGAGTGACTTCAAATACCCAAATATAGACTGGGAGCATAGCTCTAGCTCCAACACCCTAGCCCAAAGATTCCTAGAATTTATAAACTCAAATGCTATGGAACAACTTGTTAGCACTCCCACAAGAGGGGAAAACATACTGGACATGATCATCACCAACATGGGGACTCTATGCTCCAGACCAGAAGTGTATCCCTTGCTGGTAAGATCAGACCATAAACTAATCTCACTGGATATTCACATCCCGACCCCACCCCCTGTCCAGAAAACCACAGTAAAAAACTTCTCTAAAGCAAATTTCTCACTCCTCAAAACCGAGGTGGAATCCTTCAAAGGCCCCGGGCCTGTCGAAAATCGGCCCAGACCGCAGAATCCTTTATAAACGCATTCTATGAACACCTTCAGGAATGCATGGATCATGCGATCCCAGATAAAACCAAGACCCAATCCTGCAAAGGCAGACGTCCTGTCTGGTGGACCCCAGCCATAAACAAACTATACAATAGAAGGAGGAAGCTACTAAATGATAGAGCAAAATCCCAAAAGGAAGGCATCACTGATCAGTATTAGCAAAAACTACGGGCACTCATAAAATTGTCTAAGGCCAGCTTCGAGAGAAAAATTGCACAGGACACTAAGGATAATCACAAGGCTTTCTTTAGTTATGTTAGGAACCTGGGTGGTAATTCCCAGATACGCTCAGAATTAGTCCAAAATGACAAAAATACACTGAACCCACAGACATTGCCAACATCCTAGCTGACAGGTTCAGCGCAAACTCCCCTCCCACCAAAGGGCAAATATCTATCCCAGCAGAGTGCAGCCCCTGACATCTCAGATGCTCAGGTAAGAGCCGCCCTCTCCAAAGCAAAAACACAGCATCAATGGGACCAGGCGGTGTCCCGGGCTGCGTCTACATGAACTCAAGAAGAGCTAAACCCAAATATAAAACTACTGTTCAATCTCAGCCTTACTACAGGATATGTGCCCAAAGAGTGGCATACAGCAACAGTGGTCCCTCTCCATAAAGGTGGTGCCTCAATGGATCCTGGAAACTATCGCCCCATAAGCCTGACTAGCTTGGTCTGCAAAGCTATGGAAAGGATCATCATGGACCTCATAAATAAAAATATTGGGGACCTACAGACACTGGATCCTACCCAGTTCGGCTTTGTTAAGGGCAGATCCTGCCTCTTAAACCTGGTTGATTTCTTTGAAACAGTCACCAAGGCCATTGATGAGGGGAAGGTGGTCCACACAGCCTACCTGGACCTCGCAAAAGCCTTCGATACAATACCCCACTCGCGCATTATAGATAAGCTCACCAGCTTAAATATAAACCCCTATGTCACTAGATGGATTGCAAACTGGCCCAAGGACAGAACCCACATGGTTAGAATTGCTGGAGCCATGTCAGACTCCAAACCAGTTACAAGTGGTGTCCCACAAGGCTCAGTCCTGGGACCTCTCTTGTTCAGTATATATTACTCGGAGGTACAGGCCAACACGGAAGGACTGTGGCTGACCAAGTTCACAGATGACTGCAAACTTGGCACCATAATCGACTCTCCAGCCAACACAAGCATCCTCCAAAAGGGCCTCATAGAAACAGACAACTGGTGCCAGAGCTATGGCCTCAGGCTAAAGGCCAAAAAGTGTATAGTCATCCCCTTTGGCAAAAACAAAGTACCCACAAATTACCACATAGGTGGTAATCCATTAAGTACAGAAGAAGTAATTAGGGACCTGGGGACCCAAGTTGATAGCAATCTCTCATTTGACAACCACGTGGCCAAAGTGGTTAGAAAAACATTTTATATAGCCCACCTAATCATGAAGGGATTCATCTAGATCAGGGAGGTCATCGTGCCTCTTTACTCATCCCTCATCAGGCCCATAATTGAGTACAATGCCTTTTGGGATGTACCTTACCAGACACCTGCAGCAACTGGAAAGACCCCAAAAGTACCTCACCAAGAGGATCAAAGGGCTCAAACAGATGCCATATGCTGCCCGGTTAAAGAAACTCCAGCTCTACTCAGTGGCATGCCGCCTGTTCAGAGGCGATCTGTGCCTGATGTATAAAGCCATGTCCAACCTGGAATTAATGGACATGCTGCACCTCAGAAAATCCAAATCCCATCGAGCTCTCGCTCGAGACTTGAACCTCAACACTGAAATAAATAGGACATGCTGGAGGGACAGATTCATAACCCAGAGGCTCCCTTCACTCTGGAACAAAATCCCAGTCCAGGTTAGGCAGAGTCCCTCATTGACTCTATTCAAGAGGAATCTTGATGAGTGGATGGGAGATCGTAGGTTTACCCCGGGTATCACTTCTGTGTCACTGTTAGACAGAGGCACAGTATACTAACCTCGAAAAAGGGCATAGCAAAATAAATTTAAAATTTGTGGCAAAAGCCAAACACATTCTGGCTAGGCGTATAAATGCCCTAGGGCAGATAGCCTAGTATGAACCTATGAACCTATGTATTTAGAAGTAAAGACTACAATTTCTAATGAAAATATGTTATAGCTACCATTTCCTGGGCTTCTGTCATACTATGGAAGTTTGTCTGACAACTGAACATTTTAGATCTAGAAATTCAACTTCTGAAATTAACCAGGGATCCTTACTTTCTTTGAAGAGGAGAAAGACAGAATAACAGCACAGAAATTCAAGAATTATTGTGTGCCTAGAAAAAACTTGCACTAATTCACCATTTGCTCTTCACAAGAGCAGAAGGTGCTATAACTGCTACAGCAAGCTAACATAAATATGATGATTTGCATGATTCATTAATAAGAGACAGAGTACATTGTATATTAAAATTCTGAAAACCTGGACTGGCTGTTATCTACCTAATGGCTACAACAGACACAAACTTTAAAACTTCCATTAAGGGGAACTAATGGGAAAACTAACCTGTTCTTGAAACGAGACTTTCAGGTTTCCCATCTCTGATAAGATGATTCTAGGCTTTCCAGTGTGGAAATACATCAGTCCCTTTAAAGCAGGACCTGAGAACCCCAAAACTTGGTTACAGAGCAGCCCATTACTTTCCACCCCTTCTGACCTACTCCAGTTTCCTCCCTCTCAGAAGCAATTCCATTTTATGTTCAAATCTCTACAGCAACATAGGAATAAAAATCAATTTACCCCATATACAACAGCTTCATAGGATCATAGGATCACATGAGGTTTCTAGGCTATTGGCTGTGAGGCCCTTATAAGCCTAGCCAAGAGTTTAGCCCATGTTTAGACATATCAGCACTCATTGCCCCTGTCCAGCAGGGACATGGGTGGAAATGCAGGGGTATATTTTCTGTTTCCCATACAGTTATCCATGTTGCACTTAAAAACGGGTAAAGAGGTACTCTGCTTGATGTGGACAGAGAGTCTATTCCATAGATAAGGGAGTCTCTGGGACACAAATCTGTCCTGCCAACAAGTCTAGTTGATGTCACAGACCAGGTTGAGGGTGCTGGTGCGGGTTACTCGAGTGGAGCCTAACTTGCGGATGCATCAGTCCCATCAAGGTGGGGTCCATGATTACCTTGTATGCCAGAAGAGGTTATGTCTGAGGAGTCTGTATGAAACTGAGTAGAGGATAGGGCTTTTAGCCTATCAGTGTATGGTAGATGTTTGAGGCCCTGGATTCTCCTCTTGAGGAACCTCTGTGGTCTCTCCAACTGTTGCATGTGCTTTGAAACACATGCCGAAAGGTGCATTGTAGTCAATAATGGGCCTTATAAGGGAAAAATACAGGGATGTTATGACCTTCTTGTCCCTGGATGAGATACCCTTACTTATGAGGTGGGCCATGTTGAAGGCTTTCCGTACCACAGAAGCAACATGGTGGTCAAAAGTCAGGTTGATATCAACCTGGGTACCGAAATCCCTCACAACTGATTGAGTGCATAGGAAATTGTTATTAATGTGATAATTTGTGGGGACATCACTCTCCCTAAAGGGATGATGATGCATTTTTTGGTATTCAGCGTGAGGCCATGTTTCTGGCACCAGTCATTTGTCTGAGTGAGACCCTCTTGGAGGATGTCCATATGACTAGGAGACTTGATGACAGCACCCAGCCTGTAGTCATCTGCAGACTTGGTCAGCCATAGCCCAGTGGTTTTCACCTGCACCTCAGAAATGTAGATCCAAAATAACAGTGGCCCCAAGACCGAACCCTGGGGTATGCTGCTTATTACGGGTCTACTGCTTGAGGTGGCTTCTCCTATTTTGACTATGTGGGTTCTATCAGTGAGCCAGTTTGCTACCCATCTGGTAACATATGGATTAATGCTGTGCTAGTTGAGAGAATTTATTTATTATGTCCAAGTGGGGAATAGTGTCAAATGCTTTGGCTAGGTCAAGGTAGGTGGTGTGCACCATCTTCCCCTCGTCCATGACTTTGGTTACTGTCTCAAAGAAGTCGACCAAAGTTAGCAGACATGACCTCCCCTTCAACATGTAATTCAAATCTTTATAATTACTAGGGTACAATACAAGATGGGTAATTATCACTAGTATGAAACTTGTGATTTACATATGAATACACTGTGCTAGCAAAAGATCTCTAAGGTCCAATACAATAGTAATAAGCTCACAAAATGATTTAGCTTACATGGATTAAAACATCTAAGATAATTATTAACATGGTAAGCTGTTAACATGAACTATATCATCTCTTCCTAATAAGGAAGGATTAAAATCCTTTGAGTAATAGCAAAAGACTGGTTTCTAATTTTGCCATGCACTACAAACCCAGACCAAAAATTTCAAATTCAAACTTCAACTGCCAGCAAATAAGTGAACATCATGTTCCTAGAAAGTCTCCCTTTTAGTCAGATTTTTAAAATATATCTTTTAAACACAACAGACATTGAAAAAAATCACATAACAATAATTTAGAGTAATATGGCAGTGAGCTGCAGACACATTTTTTACTCAAATCAGTCCCAGAAATAATTCAATAAACTATGAAATTTAAAGATCAGAAAATGAATAAAACAAAGTCTGATAACATTAACTACAGATCTGTCCTTTCTGCTGTAGCAGGTCACATAAAAGAGGACAATTGGGCTTACCATTTAATATATAGCATTAAAATCTTTTAGTGGAAAGTTAAGGAATTATAATTCAGAGCAGCTCTTCCTGCATGTCCCTGTAAAAACAAACAATGAGACAGAATATTTTTAAGAGTTGAGATGACAAGAACACAAACTTAATTTGTAAAAAATTGAAACTTGCTTTGTGATTGAACACCATGTCCCATAAAAGCAGACTCAAATCATAGAAAATAAATAACCAAACACTCGAATAACTTTGTCTATAATTAGCTGACCATTGAAAAGGACACCATAAAGGCTCATTGTGATTAATAAAAACAATGGGCCAGATTCAGGAAGGCTTACACGGAGTTCAAGAGTAGTGTAAGCCTCCGTGTAAGCCTCCCGATTCAGGAACAGCCCAAATCTCCGTGTAAGAGACAGCTAACACGTCTCTTACACGGACTGGGCGTGGAAATGCTCAATACCTCATTTGCAGCTCAAAGATATGCAAATGAGGTATCTGAGCGATCCACGAAGCAGAAACCAGTCCGTGTAACGGACGTGTTAGCTGCAGAAATGTACTCAATGACAACTGAGTACATTTCTGCAAAATCGCAGACTATGTCAGCTCCAAATAAAGTGCATTTGTTTCATTAAGCATGCCAATGGCCAAATATGTGGCCATTGGCATGAAGCTCGCAAAAATATGTTATATAACTTTTTTTTTTTCACGGGATTTTGAGGTTTAACTGCAGCGCACACCAGCATAAGCGGGTGCGCTACCTAAAACAAAAACGGAGCTTATAAGCCCACAATTGTGGGATTTATGTATTACATGGAATGTCAATGGAGGGACTTGCAGACCAAAAACAATATGGCCTCCGTTTAGTGGTTGTCAAGGGGGGGAAGCTCCGTGTAAGACATGTAACTAGTCATTACTAGGCAATCCTATGTAAATGAGGGTTACAATACTGAATCACACTGCTACATAGGTAATGAGCACTTTCTGATAAGTGTAAGAGTTAGAGAAGGGGGAGGAACAGAGTAAGAGGTAGGTGACATCATGGGGGGGAAGGATAGATACAAATGTACCAGACTGGAGGGCAATGTAAGGTGAAAGATGACAGACAGACTTCAGGGAGGGAGGTGTGTCCCAACAGAACACTAGGAAAGTCAAGAAATTGAAGGTTTATGCAATCCCTACACTCAAAGTTTCTTGATATACGTGCATCTTGTGGCGTGTAAGGCAGGCTCAACATATGGGAGTGTGTTGCAAACCGTTTACAACGGTTTGCATGGGCGTGCACATGTGTAAGGCAGTGTGCGCGCGTTTTAACATGAATCAGCCAAGTTCACACCGTGTAAGGATGTGTGCGCATGTGTAACACCGTGTAGGGATGTGTGCGCGCGTTTAAGTGACAGTGAGCGTGTTTAAGCTGGTGTGCACATTGCTCCCCCTCAGGAAACAGAGAGGAAACAGGAAACAACTAAAATACACGGAAACTGCCAGAGGATACTGCTGCAGTTAATTGTTGGAAACAATTGGAAGCAGGCAATTATGCAGGCAGACTAGAAGCCCAACCCAGCATTTAAACCACTGCAAAGAGCAGTGCAGGATGTTTCTCACAAGAGATACTGCAAGAAAGTAAGCTATCAGAATTGAAAACTGAAAAAAGCTGAACTCAGAGCAGAAATGCTAGGGGCTACCATAGCTGTTATAATCAGGCATAGGTGAATTGCTGAGGGTGGTGACAATGCAGATGCTGACAGACAACCCAGAGTGAGGAGAAGGAGAAGAGTATACAGGCCCAGGGTCACCTACCATGGGTTACATGAGCTGGAGATAGTAGAGCGCTACAAAGTGGACAGAGACCTTTTGCAGCAGATTGTTGAGCTGTGCAGGCCACATCTCACACACAGAACCAACAGAGGGGAACCCATCCCAGTGGAAACCAAGGTATGTGTTGGCCTAAGAATACTAGCAACAGGTACCTTCCAGAGACCAACTGGTGATATGATGGGGATATCACAGGCATCAGCCTCCAGGGTACTGCACCAGTTCCTGGATGCCATGTCAGCACATGTCGGTGATCATATATATGTCCCTAATGACCGTGAGGTTGTGGCCAGCAATATGCGTCTCTTCCAGCAAATAGCGGGATACACTGAGATGCTGGGTGCAATAGACTGCATGCACGTACGCATCAAAGCACCAGCTGGTGAGCGGGGTAGAGTCTACATTAACCGCAAGGGATTCCCCTCCATCAACTGCCAGGTCGTGTGTGATGCCCAGGGCATAATAATGAATGTGTGTGCTGGCTGCCCTGGGAGCTACCACGATTCCCACATCTGGCATCTGACGCAGCTGTACCAATCATTTGCCAGTGGGGACTTCCCACACGGACACCTAGTGGGGGATGCAGGTTATGCACTTGAGCCGTGGCTGATGACACCCATCAGAAATGCACACACACCTGAACAGGAACGCCATAATGAGGCACACGCACAAACACGTAATGTCATAGAGCATGTGTTTGGGCTGCTCAAGTCATGGTTCCGGTGTCTGGACACATCTGGTGGAGCCTTGCAGTACACACCAACTACATGTACCCAAATGGTCATGATATGCGCTATGCTACATAATATGATCCTGCGGAAACAGCTGCAGCAGGACCAGCACAGGGCTGGGCCTAACATCCCCCCACCATTGCCAAGGCCACAACAGGCAGAGGGTGACTCGGAGGAGGAACAACCTGACCTTGTCCCAGTAGGCAGAAGGAGGCGTGCCCAGTATGCCCTGGCCTTGGCAAAGAGGCAATGCATAGCACATACACTTGGTCAGTAGGAACACTGGGACTGATACCCGCTCTGACTCACTCATATAGTAACAGGGATGATTAACATGACACAACCTGCTTCCAAACATGTACAGGGAGTGTAGTATGTGCATCCGACAGAGTCAGCCCTGCAGCACCACCTGAGGCATGAATGCCATGTGTTAAGTAATGTAATACCATGTACCATATGCACACCTGAGGACCTGACTAACATCCACCCTCACCAATCATAAACCACAAAAAACACAAACCTAACTCATAGGTACCACAAGGGATAGTAACCTAGATGTAATGCTACCCAATGCCAGAAGTATAAATCGTGCAGTGTAGCACACAGTATAGAGAATGTAGATATCAGTGCTGTAATAGAAAACAGGGTCAAAGCCCACATCAGCACCCTGACACTACCAGGTCACACCTCTGTCCTAATAGCAGGAACAGCCCCAGGCCTACTCTGGCAACGTGAGTGTCAAATGAAATATTACTGTCAACCTGGGTGCCCAGGTCCCTGATAACCTCTTCTGTGCTTAGAGGATTGCCACCTAGAGGGGAACTAGGGGTAACCCTGTTGTTCCTGAAGGGTATGACTATGCATTGTTTAGCGTTTAATGTAAGGCCATGGCTCTGGCACCAGTTATCTGTGTCTATGAGACCCTTCTGAAGGATGTCTGTGTCAGATGGGTTTCCAACTATGGTTCCCAGTTTGCAGTCATCTTCAAACTTTGTCAGCCATAATCCTCCTGTGTTTGCTTGTACTTCTGAAAAGTAGATGATGAACAAAAGTGGGCCCAGGACTGAGCCCTGTGGGACACCACTTGTGACAGCTCTGGAGTGTGACATGGCACCAGCAACGTTGACCCTGTGTGTTCTGTCACTTAGCCAGTTTGCAACCCATCCTGTGATGTATGGGCTCACATTTAAGCTGGTGATGTTTTTAATGATACCTGAGTGGGATATTGTGTCGAAAACCTTTGCCAGGTCAAGGTAGGCTGTGTGGACTGCCTTGCCCATGTCAATAGCCTGGGTGACTGTCATGAAAAAGTCAACCAAGTTTAAAAAGCATGATCTGCCCTTGACAAAGCCAAACTGGATTGGATCCAACGTCTGCAAGTCCCCTATGTCTTCATTTATCATTCCCATTATGATCCTCTCCATAGCTTAGCAGAGCAGGCTTGTCAAGCTGATGGGATGGTAGTTTCCGGGGTTGGTGGAGGCACCTCCTTTGTGAAGTGGGTCCACCATTGCCGTATCACCTCCTTGGGCACATATCCTGAGGTGAGGCTAAGATTAAACAGCTGCCCTAACTGCGGGTGTAATTCCTCATTGAGTTCATGGAGCACACAACTGAGGACACCATCTGGTCCCATGGATAAAGTGTTTTCCACCTTGGATAGAGCAGTTCTCACCCCAGCATTGGAGATGTTTGGAGGGCTACAATCCTCTGGCGTAGATACCCCTCCAGTTGGGGGGAGGGGGGAGAAATCCGCACTGAACCTGTCAGCCAGTATGTTGGCAATGTCTGTAGGTTCAGTGATATTTACATCATTCCTAGCTAATTCTGAGCATATCTGGGAGTTCCCTCCCAGGTGTCAAACATAGGTAAAAGGCCTCATGATTGTCCCTTGAGTCCTGAGGTTTACTTCAAAACTTGCCTTGGATGATTGTATGGGGAACCAGTGTTTTACTCATAATGAGCAGGGGTGTCTTCCCTTCTATGGATGTCGCTCTATGTTGTAGTAGCTCCTTCCTTTTGTTGTAGAGCTTGTTTATGGCTGGGGTCCACCAGACTGGATGCTTGCCTGTGGTACAAAGATTCTTTGTTTTGTTTGGGATTGCTTGATCCATGCAGTCCTGGAGGTGCTGGTAGAAGGCATTTGTAAGTGATACAGCGTCTTGGGTAATGGTGTCCGCTGGCTTGGGGGCCTTGAAAGAGACCACACCAGTCCTTAGAAATGTGAAGTCTGCATTTGAGACGGTCTTCACTGTTTGTTTTCCATCTGGGGTGTGGGTGGGATGTGGACTCCCACTGAGATTAGTGCATGATCTGATCTCACCAATGATGGGTATACTGCTGGTGTTGAACAGTGTGACCCCATGTTCGTGATGATGAGTTCTAGTATGTTGTCTCCACTTGTGGGGATGGTGACCAGTTGTTCCATGGCATTTGAGTGTATGAACTCTTGGAACCTTTGGGTTAGAGTGTTGGGGCTTGACTAGTGATCCCAGTCTATATTTGGATAGTTGGAATCACCCAGTATGATGGTGTTTGGAGATACAGTTATCCCCTCCAGTGTTTTCGGACAGCTGTGTGAGGTACCTGAGTTTGAGAGGGTGGCATGTAACATGCTACAAACTGCAGAGCAGTCTTGCCTACGGTTACTGGCACCTGGATGGTCTCCGATGCATAGTGTGTTGCCACCAACCTTGAGGTGAGGGTGTCCTTGATGAATATGGACATCCACCCTCCTTTCCTGGTGTTGTCTGGATTTTGGTGCCGGAACGCATGATATGAGGTAACACCCGATAGTGCCAGGGTGCTGTCAGAAGCCGTGAACCAGGTTTCAGGCACAGCACAGACATCAATGTGCTACATACTGTGAAGGGCATCGAGTGTGTGCAGCTTGAGGTTGAGAGCTCTCACATTGAGCAGCATTACCCTTAGTGTCTTTCCTTTTCTGTGTTCTAGGGTGGTAGGTGTAGAATATGATTCTTGCATAAAAAAGGCACAATGGGGGTGGCAAGAGCATCATCCAAAATCTGGAAGCCCAGGGGTGACAGGTGCAAGCCGTCCCTTGCAAATCAGCGTGGCCTGTCCAGCATGTCATCCCAGGCAGACAGACATTGGACCCCCTTTGAATGACACCATAGTTTAAGCAAATTATTACAGCTGATCATCTTGTCTTTGTTTATGTGGCATCATACTTGGTAAAGGTAGTATACTGCTCAAGGTCAGGGTCATACCTGCCTGGCCTACATAATCAGAGGGATCCTCTATGTCTCTTTCCATGTAGTCCAGGGAGGTACATTTCAGGTTGTTCACACCAGAATGGATAATGACTGGGCCAGACTTGTAGTTGCAGTTGAGTGACCTGAGTGCTTGCATTATGTGGTGGATTCCAGTGCCCGATAGGCAGCTTACTGTGACCTCCTCCATACTCGATCTGGTGCTGCGGGACGTCAGTGTGTCTGACTATGGCGTCACCTATGACAAGTGTGTCTGGCATTGTGTTTGGCCTTAAGGGCTGTGACTGTTTGGCACAATGACTCTGTGGTCTATGTGTTGCATGTGCTGTGCCCTGTGGAGGCAGTTGTGTGGGTGTCTGCTGTGGTGGCCGCTGCTGTTTTGGTAGAAATCTGATCAGAGCCTCCGAGAATGTCTTTGTGTGTCTATATGTATGATTTTAAGTTGTGATAGTGCTATGTGAGACTGGGTTTGTGATGTGTGTGGCTACCTTCACCTTCTCTCTGGTCTTGCTAGTCCTATGCTGAGAGAGCTCAGCCTCCACTCAGAGCCTCCGAGAATGTCTTTGTGTGTCTATGTGTATGATTTTAAGTTGTGATAGTGCTATGTGAGACTGGGTTTGTGATGTGTGTGGCTACCTTCACCTTCTCTCTGGTCTTGCTAGTCCTATGCTGAGAGAGCTCAGCCTCCACTTTGGCTATATAGTTGCATCTCTCACATGTATGTGTGTTTTATGGGAGAAGGAGAGGGTTGTCAGTATACATGAGGCAATTGTAACATTGCCTCAATATTCCCAGGTTCACCAGCTGAGCAGGAGAGGACACTAGCAACTGATCCCTAGACATGCTAGAAGGAATAGACAAAACAATGTTGGAATACAGTGAGATATCAAGCCCCCCAAACCACATCATAGTGCTTGACTGACAATACCTACACATACACCATAGTTTCATAGTGTCATAGTTTACTAGTAGGCTATCTGCCCTAGTGCATGTATATGCCTAGCCATAGTGATGTGGCTATTGCCACCCCTTATAGTGGTAATAAGTGTACAGAATAGATTCGAATATTGTGCCTCTGACTTAGTAGTGACACATTATGACCCCTTACGTAATTGAATAACATGACTGTGCCTCTGTCTAGTCTGTGCCTCTGTCTCATATGCAGTTGTCCAGATGTCTCTTGAAGAGAGTCAGTGAGGGACTCTGTCCAACATGAACTGGGATAATCTGCTAGAGTGTGAGATGCCTCTGAGTTATGAGTCTGTCCCTCCAGCATGTCCTATACATGTATGTGCTGAGGTTCAAATCTGCAGCTCTCATGGTTCTGGTGGATTTGGATTGCTCGCAGTGGAGCATGTCCACCAAATCCTGATTTGACATGGTCTTGTATGTCAGGCATAGGTCACCTGTAAGTATGCGGTATGACACTGAATAAAGCTGGGTTTCCTCTATTCTGGAAGCATATGACATGTGTTGTAGACCCCTGATCTTCATGGTAAGGTACTTTTGAGGTCTCTCCAGCTGTTGCAAGTGCTGGGTGAGGTACATACCAAATGGGGCTTTGTATTCAATCATGGGCCTGATAAGGGAGAAGTATAGTGGTACAATGACCTCCTATGATCTGGATGGAAAACCCTCCATGATAAGGTGGCCAAGATAGATAGTCTTTCTAACCACTTTGGCAACATGGGTGTCAAACGAGATATCACTATCTACACGTGTCCCCAGGTGTCTGATTTGTTTTCTGTGCTCAGTGGGTTGCTGTCTATGTATTGATATGTGGGTACTTTGTTCCTCCCAAAGGGGATGACTACACATCAGTTGCATTCAGTTTCAGGCCATGAGTCTGGCACCAGCTATCCGTCTTTGTGATGGCATTCTGTAGGATGTGTGTGCCGGCTGATGTATTCACTATGGTGCCTAGGTTGCAGTCATCTGCAAACTTTGTCATCCACAACCCTCCTATGTTTGCTTTCACATCTGAAAAGTAAATACCAATTAAGAGGGGTCCCAGGACACATCCTTGTGGGATACCACCTGTGACTGGCTTTGAATCCGACAAGGCACCTGCAATGTTGATTTTATGGGTTCTGTTTCCTAGCCATTTTGCAACCTATCCTGTGACATATGGTGTTATATGTCAGCTATTGAGCTTGTCTATGATGCCTGAGTGGGGTATTGTGTCACAGGCCTTAGCCAAGTGCAGGTAGGCTGTGTGGACTGTGTAGCCCTCATCAATGGCCCTACTGACAGTTTCATAGTAGTCAACTAGGTGCAAAAGACATGATCTGCCCTGTACAAAGCTGAACTCGGTGGGATCAAGGGTCTGTAGGTCAGCAATGTCTCTGTGTAAGAGCTCCATAATGACTCTTCCCATAGCTTTGCAGACAAGGCTGGTTAAGCTTGTGTGGTGGTAGTTGCCATGGTCTGTGGAGGCATCTCCTTTGTGGAGTGGGACCACTGTTGCCGTACACCAGTGTTCAGGTACATATCCTGTAGCAAGGCTAAGGTTAAATAGCATTTGTATATACGGGTCCAGCTCCTTCTGGAGTTCACATAGCATGCAACCGGGGATACCATCAGGTCCCATTGATGCTGTGTACTTGTCTTTGCTGAGTGCGGCTCTCACATGGACATCCAAGATGACAGTGAGGTTACATACAGCTGTGATAACTATCTTCTTTTGGGGTGAGGGAGGGGTAAATCGCACTGCACTGAAGCTGTCTGCCGGAATGTTGCCAATATCTGTCAGGTCACTGGAATATATGTTGTTGTGTACCAACTCTGAGCATATCTGAGGGTTCCTAACCAGGTGTCTGACATAACTGAAGAAAGCAGTGTGGTTACCTTCATTGTCTTTGGTGATTTATGTCCCCGAGTTGACCTTGCATGTCTTTATGACATAATTTAGCTTTCTACTAGTGCTAATCACAGCTGTCTTCCCTTTTGGAGATGTAGCTCTGTCTTGCATTAGTATCCCTCATCTGTTATACAGTTTGTTTATGGCTGTGGTCCACCAGACAGGCCACTTTCCCTTTGTGGAGAGGGTCCTGTTTTTATTTGTGATTGCATGGTCCATGCTTTCTGACATCTAGCTAAGGGGAGGTCATTGTGGTTCTGCAGTTATCTTTCATTAGCATTAGAAATGACCACAACAGCCCCTGTGGGGTGTACCTCATGCAGACACATCCAGCAACTGTAAAGTCCACAACAGTACCTCACCAGGAGTATGAAAGAGTTGGAGCACATGTAATGTGTCACCTGATTAAACAGAGTGCAGCTCCACACACTGCCATGCTGTCCACCCAGACGCAAACTGTGCCTGATGTAGAAAGCCATGTCCAAGCTGGAATCAATGCACATGCTGCACCTTGTACAATCTGAATGGCAGGGAGCTATGCACATGAGGGACCTGAACCCCAGCACTGACATACATAGGACAGGCTGTACTGCATTATCCATAAGACAGAAGCCACCCCCACGCATGAGTAAACTACCAGTACAGGTTATCCGTAGAGTCACTCGTTGATTCCCCTCAACAGGAATTCTAATGAGTGGATGGGAGATGGTAGGTTTACCCTGGGTATCAATGTTATGTCACAGGTAGACAGAGGCACAGTATACTAAACAAGACATATGTCATGGCAAACTACACTTACAATGTGTTGACGGACAAACACACTCTCCGACTAGCATTAGAAATGGCCTAGGGCACATCGGTAGTGTTTGCCAATGTACACCCATGTTGTGGAATACACTACTGATGTTGGATGAGGCTGTTGTAAGTAGTTCACATCTGAACATAATGCAACATGGTCAGATAGGTTCATAGGTACATAGGGTTATACTAGGCTATCTTCCCTAAGGCAGGTATAAGCCTAGCCCAGAGTTTGTTGGCGTACACCACCCCTTATATGGAAACAGTACTGTGCCCATTATTTTGTCATGCCTCTCTCCAGCAGTGACACAGTGATGATCCCCGGGTTAAACGTATGACCTCCCATCCACAGGTCAAGATACCTCTTGAACACAGCCAGCAAGGTGCTCTGCCTCACATGGACTGGTATTGTATTCCACAGCATAGGGAGTCTCCAAGTGACAACTCCATCACTCCAACATGTCCAACGTACATCCATGCTAAGGTGTAAGTCACTTGCACTACTGGTTCTGGTGGATCTGCCGATTCTGAGGTGGAGCATGTCCATTAATCCCTGTTTGGACATGGCCTTGCATGTCAGGCACATGTCACCTCTAAGCAGATGGTATGTGACTGAATAGAGCGGGAGTGTCTTCAATCTGGCAGCATATGATAGATGTTGGGGTTCCTTTATCCTTTAGGTGGGGGACATTCAGGGTGTCTCCAATTGCTGCAGATGTTGGGTGAGATACATCCAGAATAGAGCATTCTACTCGATCACCGGTCTGATAAGTGAAGAGTACAGGGGAACAATGACCCACTAGATCTGGATGTGAATCCCATCCTGATCAGGTGGACAATGTAGAAGGTCTTTCTAGCCACTTTAGCAACGTGAGTGTCAGAAGAACGGCGACTGTCAACCTGGGTCCCCAGGTCCATGATAACCTCCTCTGTGCTTAGAGGATTGCCACCTATATGGTAGCTTGAGGTTACCTTGCTTTTCCTGAAGGGTATGTCTACACATGTTGTGCACTTTGACTTCAGGCCATGGCTCTGGCACCAGCTATCAGTTACCGTGAGTCCCTTCTGAAGGATATCCGTGTCTGATGCACTGTCCACTATGGCGCCCAGTGTGCAGTCATCTGCAAACATTGTCAGCCAAAGTCCTCCCATGTTGGCCTGTACTTCTGGGAAGTACATGACAAACAATAGGGGACCAAGGACTGAGCCCTGTGTGACACCACCTGTGATCAGCCTGGAGTCTAACATAGTGCCAGCAAGTCTAACCCTTTGGGTCCCGTCCTTAAGCCAGTTTGCAACCCATCTTGTGACATATGGGTTTACATTTCAGTTGTTAGGGTTTTCCACAATACCTGAGTGGGGTATTGTGTTGAAAGTGTTTGCGAGGCCAAGGTAGGCTGTATGGACTGCCTTTCCCCAACAATGGCCTAAGTGACCGTTTTGAAGATGTCAACCGAGTACAAAAGGCATGATCTACCCTTGACCAAGCCAAACTGGGACGGGTACAATGTCTGCATGTCCCCTATATCTTTGTTTATGAGCTCAATTATGATCCTCTCCATAGCTTTGCAGACTAGACTTGTTAAGCTTATGGGGCAGTAATTACCAGGGTCCGTAGAGTCACCGCCTTTGTGCAGATGTGCACAACTGGACCCTAACCAGGCTGTTGTGCACACTATGGAAATGTAAAGCAGTGATAGGACTAAAGCCCAGGATACTGACCACCACAGTGAAAGTACTGAACCACTACACTATACAGTACTACAGTGTTAGGTCAGTATGAATGGATGCTGACAATTGTGTGCAAAGTATCCCATGCAAAACCTGCAGGCACAGTATACTCCCTGTTGTGTTCACACAAAAAGCATTTGGACAGTAACTACACAACATGGCACAGAACACACAACCATAAACTGGAGGTATTTGTTGAAGGTCACACTCATCCACAAATGTGATGGGCTGCAGAGTTCAACATATGGAAAGCCCACACTGGGCATGCTCACACACTTAGATAAATGAGACATCTTTCACACAACATGCCATGGGAAGGCTGAACTGGGCATGCTCACACACTTGGTCCATATGTTACTTCTAGCAACTGTGAAAACACACCAGAGGATGCTCATTCCCCTTTCTAGACACTGATCATGTAAGCACCCTATAAGTATATCAGGAGAAAAGGACTCTTGCAGTAATCTGAAGAGCGTGCTCCGCTAATGTGTCCGTTTCTAGTGTCATAACATAGTTAGGTAGGGGTTTGAATCCAGCAAGTGGCAAGTGTGTGTGTGAAGGGGGGTAAGTGTGTGTGTATGAAAGGAACATCCCTTTTGGCAACTGGGGAAACACACCACAGGATGCTCATTCCACTTTCTAAACTCTGATGATGTCAGCACCCTATAAGTATATCAGGGGAAAGAAAATTTCTCAGTAATGCGAATAGCGTGCTGCGCAAATGTGTCCGTCTGTAGTGTGGTAACATAGTTAGGTAGGGGTTTGAATCCGGCAAGTGTGTGTGAAGGGGGTTAAGTGTGTATGAAAGGAACATCCATTTTGGCAACTGGGAAAACACACCACAGGATGCTCATTCCACTTTCTAAACTCTGATGATGTCAGCACCCTATAAGTATATCAGGGGAAAGGAAACCTCCCATTAATGCGAATAATGCGCTGTGCTAATGCATCCGTCTCTAATGTCCTAACATAGTTAGGTAGGGGTTTGAATCCAGCAAGTGTGTGTGAAAGAGGGTAAGTGTGTGTGCAAATGTGTATGAAAGGAACATCCCTTTTGGCAACTGGGAAAACACACCACAGGATGCTCATTCCACTTTCTAAACTCTGATGATGTCAGCACCCTATAAGTATATCAGGGGAAAGAAAATCTCCCAGTAATGCGAATAGCGTGCTGTGCTAATACGTCCTTCTCTAGTATAATAACATAGTTACATAGCGGTTTGAATCCAGTAAGTGTGTATGACTGAAATATCCCTTTTGGCAACTGGGAAAACACACTACAGGATGCACATACCCCTTTCTAAATGATATCACAATTATGTATGGCTTTTGATTACAGACATGCCACGTGTGTTTTGCCCACACAGAATGCCCATGTGTGTGGGTTGTCCCTCGCAATAATGCATGACATTGATTAAACCAGTTATGGCAATGCACACATGATGTATGTGTGCCAAATACACATATGTACCTGTGACCTTCAATAGTTACCATGTGTGATGCCTGCCACATGTGAATACATGGTATTTGCACAGGGTAACATTATGACTGTGGTCTTCTGTGCAGGTGCTGCATGTGGGATATGTATATACAGTGTGAGATGTAGATGCTATCAGCCTAGTAGTGAGGGATACACACCTGGTCTGGGGCATATAGTCTACATGTTGTTGATGTACAGGTGCTGCATGTTTTCACCTGTTGTGGGAGTGGTAAGACGTTATTCCATAGCAATGCAGTGACTGCATGCTAAGAACCATTCAGCTAAAGTGTTGTAGCTACACTAATTCATTAGCATTCAGTAATATGTCAGAATCCCTGGTGAGGGTCTGATGCCAACCAAGGTCAGGGGTCTACCAGCCTGTGTCACTTGCTCAGTGATCCCTTCCATGTTCCCTATCATGTATCCCAGTGAGGGACATCCCACATCAGCTGTGGTGGCATGGACAATGACTGAGTCATATGTGTCCATGCATCTGACTGACCTGTATGTTTGTGTTATGTGGTGGACCACAGTGCCCCATGAGCATATCACTGTGACCTACACCTTGTCCAGCCTGGTGAGCATGTTCTCACTGTACTGGACAATAAAAGTACCTAACACAACTGCGGCAGTAGTGTTGTATAGCTGTACAGACTGTGCTTGTTTGACACACAGGATTTGTGTGCTATGTGTTATGTGTGCTGTGTGCAGGCCTAATGTATGCCTGTGTGCCAGCTGCAGAGATGTCTGCCAGTCATGCAGGATGCTATCCTTAGGCTCCACAACTGACCCGGTGTGTTTCCATGCTTGTATTGCTGTCCGTGTAGTTCCACATCAGATTGGTATTGCTGTCACTGTAGTATTTCATGCCACCAGACAGGTTAGGCCAGTACTGGGTTCAGAGTACTTAGTCCACAGTTTGGCCATGTGTTTCCATCTCATACATGTGTTGTACATCCATGGGTAGGGGATAGGGTTGACTGTGTACATGTGGCAGCTGTGACATTACTACATGACACACATATTCCACAACTGTACCATAGAGGTGACTGACAACTGACCTTTGCACATGCTTCCATATTATTGAGATTGCATTGGTGATTAACAGCACATAGGGACAATGGTGATAAAGATACATAGGTCCATAGGGTCGTACAGGGATGTCTGCCCAGGGCATGTATCCACCTAGCCAGAATGTGTGTGCCTTTCAACATGCATTGTGAATCTGTCTTGCTATGCCCTTTTCCAAGGTTAGTATACTGTGCCTCTGTCTCACAGTGACACATAAGTGATAACCAGGATAACCCTACAATGTCACATCCAGTCATTAATATCACTCTTGAAGATAGTCACTGAGTCACTCTGCCTAACCTCTATTGGGATAATATTCAAGAATGAAGGGAGCCTCTGAGTTGTGAATGTGCCCCTCCAGCATGTCCTATGTATATCACTCCTGAGGTTCAAGTCTTTCCAGCGTGTATCCTTATGGGATCTGGATATTCTGAGGTGCAGCATGGCTATTAAGTGAGGGTTTGACATGGCTTTATATATCAGGCACAGATTGCCTATGAAGAGGCAGTATGCCACTGAGTAGAGCTGCTGTTTCTTTAACCAGTCAGTATGTGGCATCTGTTTGAGCACTTTGATCCTCTTGTCGAGGTACGTATGTGGTATCTCCAGTTGCTGCAGGTGTCTGGTAAGGTGCATGCTGACAGGTTCATCATAGTCAATTATGGGCATGATGAGGGATGAGTAAAGGGGCACAATGTCCTCCCCTGATCTACATGTGGATCCCATCATGATGATGTGGTCCATATAACATGCTTTCCTAACCACTTTGTCCATGTTGTTGTCAAATGGTAGAATGCTATCAACCTGTGCACCCCAAGGTCCATAATTCCTTCGTCTGCACTTAGTGGATTAACACATATGTGGTACTTTGTGGTCACTTTGTGTTTGACAAAGGGGATGACTATATGCTTTCTGTCATTCACCTTGAGGCCATGGCTGTTGCACAAGTCGTGTGTTTGCAAGAGGCCCTTTTGGAGGATGCTTGTGTTAGCTGGAGAGTTGATTATGGTGTCCAGTTTGCAGTCACCTGCGACTTGCTCAGCCACAGTACTTCCATGTTGGCCTGTACCTATGATAAATATATAATGAACATGACAGCTCCCAGGGCTGAGCCTTGTGGGACACCACTTGTACCAGGTTGGAGGCTGACATAGCTCCAGCAATTCTAGCCATGTGTGTTCTACCCTTGAGCCACTGTGCAATAACCATAGTGACATAGGGGTTAATATGTACACTGGTGAGCTTCCCTAGAATGCACAAGTAGGGTATTGTATCAAAGGCTTATGCAAGGTCCAGGTAGGCTGTGTAGCCCTCCTTCCCCTTGACAGTGGCCTTGGTGACTGTTTCAAAGAAATCAAACAGGTTTGAGAGGCAGGATCTGCCATTAACAAAGCCAAACTGTGTATGGTGACATGTCTGTAGGTCCACAATATCTAGATATGTGAGGTTCATGATGATCCTTGCCATAGCTTTGCAGACAAAGCTAGTCAGACATATGGGGCGAATAGTGTCCAGGATCTGTGAAGGCACCCCCTGAATGTAGAGGGACCACTGTTGCTGTACGCCACTCTTTGGCCACATATCGTGTAGTAAGGCTGGGATTGAACAGTGGTGTTATGTCTGGGTGTAGCTCTTCTTGTGGTTCATGTAGGACACAGCCTGGGACACTGTCTGGTCCCATTGATGCAGTGTTTATTGCTTTGGGAAGGGCATCTCTTACCTGAGCATCTGTGATGTCAGGGGGGCAGCACTCTGCTGTGAGACATATTTGCCCTTTTGGTATGGTGGGGGGGAGAAGGCAGCAGTGAACCTGTCCACTAGGATGATGGCAATGTCTGTGTGTTTTGTATTTTGTGTGACATCTTGGATTACCTCTGAGCATATCTGGGTAGTACCACCCAAGTTCCTAACATAACTACAGAAAGCCTTGTGATTATCCTCAGTGGCTTGTGGAATCTTCTCTCAAAGATGGCCTTAGACAATCGTATGGGTGCCTGTAGTTGTCTTCCAGTACTCATCAGTGGTGCCTTCACATTTTGGGAGGATGTTGTATCATGTAGTGGCGTCATCCTTCTATTGTATAGTGTGTTTATGGCTGGTGTCCGGCACACAAGACATCTGCCTTTGGAGAATTGGGTCATGCTTTCATATGTGGTTTCATGGTCCATGCATTCCTGAATGTGTCCATAGAATGCCTTTATATAGGTATCTGCAGTCTGGTCCATATTTTCAACAGGCCTGGGGCCTTTGAAGGTTTCCACATCATTTATGAGGGGTGTGAACTTGCTTGACATGAGCTGTTGACAGACGTGCCGCCCTCCAGACAGAGCAAGGTGAGGGTCACATTTAGCTACCTGTCGGGTGATAGAATGTGCCACATAACACAGGCACACAGGTCACTCCACAGCAAGTACAACTATGAGGCAGTCATTGTCCATGCAGGTGCAAACAACCTGAGACGTACCTCCCTGGACCACATGGAAAGAGACACAGAGGAGCTCTTACAGCACCCTCTCAAACTCAGGACTCCACACAGCCTTCATGCTGACACAGGAGAGTATAGATTTCTCTGCAAACACAATCATACTGGGTGACGTCAGCTACCCAAACATAGACTGTGAACATTACACAAGCCACAATACCCAAGCTCTAGGGTTCCCATAGATCAGACATTCTTTAGCTATGGAATAGGTAACCAACCTTCCCACAAGAGGGGCAGATATACTAGACCTGATCATCACAAACATGAGTACAAAATGCTCACCACTGGGAGTATATCCCTCATTGTTGCAATCAAACCATATACTAATCACACTGGAGTACTGGATCCCCCACATATGCAAACCTGGAACACATCGATGTGTGTGTGGGAAATGCCCCTATTAGCAACTGTGACAGTACAGTACAGGATGCAGACCCCCCTTTTGAAACACTGATGATGTCAGGACTCTATAACTATATTAACTGTATAAAAGTCCTCCACTGATTCGCATAGCGCGCTCTGCTAATGCGTCTTTTTCCAGTGTCATAACATAGTTAGGTAGGGGTTTGAATCCTGCAAAGGTAATGTATGTGTGTTAGTATGAGTGGGGCGTATGTGTGTGTACTATGCTGGGAGTGATAAGTGCCTTTTGCCAACTGGGAGAACACACTACAGGGTGCACATCCCTGCTCCTACACACAGATGATGTCAGCACCCTCTAAGTACAGCATTAGAAAGGATTTCTCCAACTACTGCAAATAGCACACTCTGCTAATGTGTCTGTTTCTACTGTCATAACACAGTCAGGTATGGGTTTGAATCTTGCAAATGGAAAGTATGTGTTTTACTGTGGGTGGGGTTAGTGTGTGTGCACAATGATGGGGTGGGAAGTGGCATATGCCACATGGGGCTATGCACTGCATGGTGCTCATTACCCTTAACAAGCAGTGATGTTGACAGCACCCTATACAAACAAAACTACAAAAGAGAAGGTGGTGGTACCAATAACACATGTAAGGTAACACTTCTTCAAGTAATGTCCACAAAACGAAGTAGGATAATCAAACAATTCTTTTATTCTATACAAACAACATGACAACAGACAACTGCCAGTACTCAGTATAGTGTTACATGCTACTGTAACACGCACATGTACCAGAATATACCTAGATAGTGTTTTGAAGCCTGAATGTGGCAAGTGTGTGGATGTGGGATGTGTCTGTGTGTGCATTTCCGTATGGGAAACATGTTTGATGTGGCAATCAGGGAACCACAGTACCTGATGCACATTACATCTTTGAACTGATGAGGTTGCCTGCACCCTGTGAGTACAGGTAGAGAAGAGGAAGTCAGTAGTAAACAACATAGTGCACTTCTCAAATGTGTACCTGTCATGTATCGACATCTACTCATGTAGGGTAATAAATAATGGGAATGGCAGGTGAGCGTGTGCATGTGTGTGGGTAGCAGGGTGTGTATAAATGCATGTGTGACAGAACAGATACATATAGCAACAGCACATGATGCGCATTCCTATAGTCAATGTTAGCATGTGATGGTGTGCAGCTGGTACACTTTGGTAAGTAGTATGGGTGCAGATAACAATTGAGGACATTCATACAGTTACTGCAGCAGGACTGCTGGGATATACACACAATCATACTGGAACAGTGAACAGTTACCAACATGTTACTACTTATACATATCTATGTAGTCACCCTGTGCATCAGCAACGTGTTTACCTTTTCCTGCACCAATGTTGTAGTATGCAGGAGGTGGCACAGTGTCATCATATGCACAGGGTGTGGGTTAGGTATGCCCAAGCCAGCCACTGGTAACACCAATTGACATGTGTGTGTATGTGTGTTTGTGAGGGGCAGCAGTACAGGGTGGACCAGTGTTGGTGCAGTGTTTGTGTGTATGTGTTTGCCCTAGGTGTTAGGTTTCTGCATGTGTGTAAGCACGCACACAGTCCCACATGATAGCTGCCATGTACAGGGTTTTCTGGACAGCCACAGACTGCACCTGTCAGGTCATCCAGATCAGTGTCTGTGGGCATGGACACGGTACCTGTGCCTGGCAGGGGTGCTACGGGCCGTATCCGGTACTAACCCAGACTGGGTACTGTCATCAGAAGCAGGGGTGTGTTGACTGGACACAGTTCCCTGTTGGGACTGTCCAGAGCCACATGCACGTGGTCTCCTGGGGCGTCTTGATGACAGCACAGACCCAGCATTGCTGGGGCTGGTGCTGGCACTTGAGGTGCGTGAGTGGGCCTGTTGTCATCCGCGGCCACTGCCAGCTGGTGCTGTTGCTGACATACGGCCACGTCGACGTCGCAAACGCACACCATCGCCCTGGCCCATGGACATCTGGTTGTGGAGCAGCTGTTCTATGCCCCCACAACGTCTGTCAACGACATCTGTGAAGTTACGGATAGCATTCGCAACGTCACGCATGCCGTCTGTCATGGCTGTGCGACATGCTCTCAGCTCCCTCAGACCCTGTCTGGTGTACCTTTCCATACATGCCTGTTCCTGCATGACAGTTCGAAACATAGTGGAGGTTGACATACCTCCTTGGGCACGTCGGCCAGAGGCAGTACGGCCACGGATGCCCCCACGAGAACCCATGGGCGACTGTCTGCGTGGTACCATTGGAGGACCCTGCTCATGGCTGCCTTGTGGGGATGCATGTACCACAGGTACCACATTACCCTGATCTATGCCCACTGCAGACTGTCCATCACCTAGGGACAATGGTGACAAAGGATGTAACGGCAGGATGACTGTGCGCATTGGGGTTGACAGCTGTGTACTGTCAATTGGCTGACCAATGGTGGACCCAGACACACCTTCCTGCACCATTACAGACATTTCATCATCATCAGTACCTGGGGCACAAGATTCAGGTTCCCTGCTGCAGGTCACCAGAGCAGCACCAGAACCTACGGGAGGAAAACAGGGAACCCAGATTACAGTCTCAACACATATTTGACAGAGATGCACTTCAATACTAATGCACACATTCAGAAATGGACACATGCCCTCATGGACACTAACACACATGCACACATGGGCACAGGCACACTCGCACACATGCACACCCCACAGTAAACACACACATCAGTACCGTGTTACACTACTCTTAATTTAGTACAACTGGGTATTACAGGTATTATTAAACACACTCACCAGCATGTCTAATACAGAGTTACACTACTCTTACTAGTATTATAAATTGTTTTTCAGGTAATGTTAAAAACACTCACCAGCATGTATGGCCTGCCTCGTTGCTAGATGGGAGGGACCTGGAAGTGTGAAGAGAGTAATGTCAGTGGGCACAAGTGTGCCATTTGTTTTGCACATGATACAGTACAGTAGTACACTAGTTCCCTTATACACATCAGCTGCTCATAATGTCTGTATCACACATGCACAATTACATATCATGATGACAGATACATACCACATGCACACCTTATGCGTGCATGAAGTAACAGTGTACAGAACAGTCATATGTACATACCAGGAGTTAACTCTAATCTCACCCTTACCTCTCTTCAAACGACAACTCAAACTGTACTTCCAAAACCACTGGCTTTGTTCTTGTTGGACTCCAGGCTAACGTCCCTCTCCCCACCCTCTCTTTACCTTTAACCCCTCATTGTGCATAAAAACTAGCTTCTACCCTGTTTCTTTCACCTTGATGTCCTTCTATGCTCTGACCTACTTCTCCCATCCCTCCCACCTCCTCTTGATTGTCTTCCTTCTTTTCCTCACTTCCCTTCTTGACTCCTGCCTCTTCCCTATTATTTTATCTTTCATACTACTACTTCTCTACCCTTCTGAGCCCTAACTATTATCTATATGGCTTTTGCCTTACTGCATAACCGTTATGCTTTAGGTAGAATTGTTTTGAAACCGACAGTACATTGTGTATGACTCTAAACTGTTTGAGTTCCTTAAATGTATGTTGATTTAATTAACAGGCTGGTGTATATTTCTATTATGCTGGTTGTCTGTATTAACAACTTGTCTGTCTGCCTTTATTATGTTATGTGTGGAGCTTTTCTCCCCAGGCCTCTACTGAAAATGGACATATATCCAGCTAGACTATCTTGGTCAACAAATGTAAAAGTAATAACAATAAATAAATATGGCATCTTACCTGCACGCTCAGTGTCTTGCTGCTGTGTGGATCCAACCTCCATCATGATGCATGACTGTTACTGTTGTTGTTCTGGGGCTGGATCCACAACACTTAGCAGTAGCCCCTCCTGTCTGGTGAGGGGGGGATATGTGGCCACCCCCCCACCTGTGGCAACCTGTTGCCTGTGGATATCTGCAGCATGCTGGCAGACATTTCTAATCAAATCACTGCAGTGATGTCTCACCTGCTCATATGTCCTATCATGCATGCCAACATCATTTATCCTGCTAACTAGGTTTTGCCACAGTGCAGACCTCTCCTGCTGATTCTGGGTGGTGCGTGAGAACAGGATGGCATAGTCACGCACCAGGCTCTGGTGAATCACGTCATCCTCTGCAGCAGAATATGCTGGGTTCCTTTTTGGAGCCATGTTAACCTGGAAAGGTACACAAACAGGTTATCAGCATAGTATCTCAGTAATACATGGTACACATTCTATACAGGGAGTATTAAATTGTACTTATTACTGCTTGGTTGTAACTTGATTACAGTGTAGCTATCATTCTAAGTCATTTGGACTAAGCACTTGGCCTTCAGACCAGTTGTTTTACATTAGGGAGGTTTGTGGCAAGCACTGTGGTGGCAGGACACATATCTTTCATCCATTGAAGTTGGGAACTGCTGATTGAGGGCCCAGTGTACAAGTGTATTAGTTCTGGTATAGGCAGTTGGCCTTCAGGCCAGTTATTTAACATTAACAAGGTTTGTGGTCTGCACTCGTGTGTGACAATAGGCTGTACTCTGCCATTCATATCTGGGGACATCTGGTTTCAGGTTTATAGTGCCTGCATATCTGAGCTGTATCTTACTGACATTGCTACACCTTGTTTGCTGTAGCAAACACTACATCCAGGCCTCCTGGATCTACCTTTGTTTATATGCTTGTTATTTGTTAGCGTGTTATGTCACTGGTATGCTATTTCCACATAATACACAGCTTCTCAACACGTCTGTGACTCACTACTGATATCTGCATTGCTTACTGTACGTATTTCCATGTTACACATGACAGCAAGTGACTGCTTGTCATTGTTGCATTTACTTAATTGTGACACATTGCACTTAGGTTACCTGGCACTTGCTCACTGACGCTTTTATATCAGTCAGCAGTTGTAGGTAATATCAGTACACCCTCACTCCCCACTGGACCTTGTTTTCAATTATTACGGCATTCACAATAGTATTCTAGCATGTCCAGAGGTCAGTTGTCAGTTCCCTCCCGAGTCCAGCTGGTGAGTGTGGTACTCCAGAGACAATGTTAGAACAGCTGCATGTACACAGACAACCCCCTCCTCCTAACAACAAATTCAAACTCATGTGAGTGATGCAACCATATACCAAACTGGAGGCTAGGCTCTGTCTACTCAATACCGCCATAATCAGTCAGGTGGCGAAGGAAACCACACTCACTACACTTCCAGTCTCACATAGACCTACCACGACAGCAGAACTAACACATGATCACACATGAACATACTTGTAGGCTCGGACTACAGGTCTGCCTACGCAGCAGAGACCTCCTAAGCAGACACTCAGGCAACCACTACCATGGAAACGAACACGTGCAACACATATCACACAAAGCCAATGTGCTGAACACTCACAGCCATTAACAGTAAACAACACACCTCATACACCTGTACTAGGTGCCTCTATCATCAGGCACACTAACATCACATTCACCAGGCTTAACGAGGTGAGGGTCACGGTGTGCAGCCTGTCGGGCACTATGACCTGCCACATAACACAAACACTCAGGTAACCCCAAGGCAAGTACAGGTATGACTCAGTCAATGTCCATGCTGGTGTGAATGACCTGACACATACCTCCCTGGAATGCTGGTGTGAATGACCTGACACATACCTCCCTGGACTACATGACATGAGACAGTACGGAGCTCTCTGAGCACGTAGCCCAAGACAGTTTGACCCTGACCTTGAGTAGTATCCTACCCTCACCAAGAACGATGCCACAATATCAAGGCACGATGATCCCTTCCAACAATTGACTGACATACTGGTGTCATTCACAGGTGTGCCAATGCCTGCCATCGTGGGGTGGTATGCTTTGCTAGGGACAGCTTGCACCTGTCACCCCTGTCCTATTGGAATTTGGCGGAGCCTCTTGCTACACCCATAGTGCCTGTATTAGGCAAGGCTCATAAGGCAAACCCACATCCATTTGTATCACAAAGGATGAGGAAGTAAGAGTGATGCTACTCAACACGGAAGTCTAGACCTCAGGATGCATGCACTCAAAACCCTACTTAGCATTCTGGACATCGATATCTGTGCAGTAACATAAACCTGTTTCAGGTTTCACAGGAGCACACCAGTACTACCAAGTTATAGCTGTTACCATTCTTGCCGGCCCCAACACTTGAACAAGGGAGGGGGAGTATCAGTATTCAAAGCAGATTCCCACGCCTCCACATTGGTGGCAAAGTACAACATAGGTGTTAGGCCATTGAGTACAGAAGACGTAGTTGGGGACCTGGGGAAGAAACATGGTAGCAGTCTGTCATTTGTCAACCACATGGCCAACGTGGATTGAAAGACATGTTATATAGCCCAGCTAATCATGAGGGATTCACATGTATGGCAGGGGAGGTCATTGTGCCTCTTTACTCATCCATCATCAGGCCTATAATTGCGTACAATGCACCTTTTGGGATGTACCTAACCAGACACCTACAGCAACTGGTACAGGACAACAGTACCTCATCAAGAGGATGACATGGCTCAAACAGATGTCATATGCTGCCCAGGTAAAGGAAATCCAGCTGGACTCAGTGGCATACTGCCTGTTCAGAAGCAATCTGTGCGTGCCATATACAGCCATGTCCTACCCAGCAGTAATGAACATGCTGCACCTCAGGCAATCAGAGTCCCATACAGCCACATGCTCAGGAGACCTGGACCTCAGCACTGACATACATGGACATGCTGGAGGGGCATATTCCTAACCAAGAGGCTCCCTTCACTCTGTAATGAGCTCACACTACAGGTTAGGCAGAGTCCCTCATTGACTCTCTTCCATAGGAATCTGGATGAGTGGATGGAGATCATAGTTGTACCCCAGGTATCACTTCTATGTCACTGTTAGACAGAGGCACAGTATACTAACGTCGGACAAGGGCATAGCAGCATAACTTGTAATTGGGTGGCGAAAGACAAACACATTCTACTAGGCTTATCAATGCCCTAGGGCAAATAGCCTAGTATGAACCTATGAACATGTGTGTACTGCTATAGTACTTTTGCCATATGTTGCATGTGTGTGTGTTGTGGGGGATGCACAGGTAATGGCCAGATATTTCTGCACAGGCGACACGTCTGACACACTCTGGGTGTTCATCCCTACATACTGGATGTGTGTTGCCATCCAACCCTGTGATGTGGACACACATTACTCAGCCTGGATATACATATCCGAACAACACCACAAGCACAGTACACTACCTTGCTATGTATGCATGTAATTACACAGTTATTCACTAGTTATGACAGTGATGCTATCCATGCAGCCCATTGGGCCAGTGGAAGCCACAACACACACCGCCGGCCTTTGCATATGCTTACCACAGACATCCCACATACTGCATGTACTGTGCACACACATATCTAACCCAGAACATCTGCACACCACTTATTAATCCTGTCCAGTGGACTACAGATACAGGCACATTGTATAACAATAGCAAGAGGCTACTGCAGCACAGGGCAGATTCACATGAAGGCAAGGCATCTGTGGTCAGCAGTGTTAAGATGCTTCACATTCACCAAATGCACAGATATTGGCAACATTGTTGCAGACAGTTTAGGTGCAGGTACCCCCCCCCCATTCTCCTACACATGTGGTATTAATTATCCCAGATGACTGTAACCTCCCTATCCTCTCACATGTCCAGGTGAGAGCCACCCTCAACATTGCAGAACACATAGCATCACTGTTACGAAATGGTATCCCTGGATGTGTGCTACATTCACCCCTGGAGGACATAGCACCACATGACAGACTGATATTAATCCCTGACCATACTACGGGATATGTACCTGAACAGTGCCATACATACACAGTGGTCCCACACCAATGAGGAGTAACCTCTACTGACCCTGGTAACTACTGCATCATATGCACAACTGGCCTTGTGTTCTAAGCTATGGAAGTTTTAAGTATGGGCAACATGTACAGCAATATTACATATGTATATATTTCAGGACTATGTACACACAACCTATCTCATGGACATACCTATAGATAGTGAACTATGATACATTTGGAGGTGTCACAGTAAACACAGTATTAACCTGCTACTTTGCATTACCTGTGTTTGTGGCAGCTGTTGCTGTGTCAGTGGTGCTGCTTGCTGTTTTCTGCTGCTGCTGCTGGTTTTGCTGCTGTCAGTCTGTTTATTTTCTTATTTCTGTTTCTCTCTCTCTCTCTTTCTCAGGTTTGTGCAATGATTGTATTGCATGTGTGGAGTGTGGGTACTGAATGCTTTTGTAGGTATCTGCATAGGCCCATGTGATGGCCTCTGCACCAATTGTAAGGCAGCATTGGCTAATTGCATACAGCCAGTTGTGTACTGATTGCATGTCTCACTGTGATTTCAGGACAGTGCTATAAAAAGGTATGTGAGATAGGCGTTGCCCTTTCAGATTGTAAGGGCGTGGACCATGCTGGTATGCTGTTGGGAAATGTTCTGTGAGTGTGAAGGTTAGTACATCTCTCATGCTTCATGCTGTGTTGTGAATTCAGGTTGCTGCATTTCTCCCACCTGTTCCCTGTAGTGAGTGTGTATGCATACTGACACCCACAACTATATTTATTATGTATTGCTATATATACATATGTGTACATATACATACTGTCATATATGTACATTAGCTGACAATATTGGGTACAAGCTAACAATTTTCAGGGCTGTTTCTGTTAACATACACTAGTATGGGAATCCGGTAATTGGGACAGTGAAAGTCTGTCTGCATGCTTAGGGTAGTACACATACTATATTGCCTTTATCTTCATTCCTACTATTACATGTTCCACTTATTTAGCACTATATCCCTGTATGAGAGTCATGTCTTGCTGGTAGGTCATACAGACTAGTGTTACAATGGTCTTGTGGTAGGGCCTACTAGTATGCTTGTATTTTGCTTTCAAATTGAGTACAGGGTCTATCAATCAAAGTGCTGGAGGCACCTTCCAGCAGTTTAGGTCTCACAGGAGTCAGGCTGTGTTGCAGATTCTGGCTGCTGCATTTATCTTCACTGTCTCCTGTAGTGAGTGTGTATGGATACTGACAACTACGACTATATTTCATATGTATTACTATATATTTATATACATGTATGTGTACATATACATACCTTCTTATGTGTACATTACCTTACATCATTATGTACAAGCGAACAATTAGTAGGGCAGTTTCTGTTAACACTGAACTAGTGTGGGAATCCAGTAATTCGGCCATTAAAACCCTACCTGAAATGCATTGGGTAGTACACCTCCTATATTGCCTTTATATTGATTCCTACTATTACATGTTATATTTATTTTAGCATGATGTTCTCATGTGGCAGTTGTGGCTTAGTGGTAGGTCATACAGACTAATGTTCCAAAGCTTCTGGGTTTGAGACTGGCAGTGGGAATTTATTTTTCTTTCCAAACCTTCAAAATGAGTACAGGACCTTTCAATCAAAGTGCTGAAGCCACCTTTAAGCAGTTACAAGGGTTAGTGGGTCTCAGAGGGGTCAGGCTGTGTTGCAGATTCTGGCTGCTGCATTTATCTTCACTGTCTCCTGTAGTGAGTCTGTATGGATACTGACACCTACGACTATATTTCATATGTATTACTATATATTTATATATATGTATGTGTACATTTACATACCTTCTTATGTGTACATTACCTTACATTATTATGTACAAGCGAACAATTAGTAGGGCTGTTTCTGTTAACACTGAACTAGTGTGGGAATCCAGTAATTCGGCCATTAAAACTCCACCTGAAATGCATTGGGTAGTACACCTCCTATATTTTCTTTATATTGATTCCTACTATTACATGTTATATTTATTTTAGCACTATGTTCTTGTATGGTAGTCATGGCTTAGTGGTAGGTCATACAGACTAATGTTACCAACATCCTGGGTTCGAGACTAACAGTGGGAATTTTTTTTCTTTCCAGACTTTCAAAATGAGTACAGGACCTGTCAATCAAAGTGCCATAAAGGCACTTTTAAGCACTTAAAACCGGGTCTGCGCTCGTTTGCGCGGAGCTCACGCATGCGCACTGACGGTGAGCTCCGCTAACACAAGCGCACACCCGTGCTATTTTCTTTGAAAGAAAAGAAAAAGGGGTGACAGGAAAGTGGTGAAAAAGGGGTCACAAAGAGGGTAAGACAGTAGGGAAACAAGCGTGGGATTTGCAGGAGGGATGTAGGTAAGGCCCATAGATGCCCATGTCTTTAGCAGCAACAGCTGTGCATTTCCATGTATTTTGGTGAGACATTTGAAACCTTCCACCCCTGAGAGAGGTGTCAGGACAACATTAATGTTTGTTGTAGAGCCAATTGTAATTAACAGTTTCAATGTCAAGCTGACATGTGTGCGACATGGACAGCTATGTTACAGACTGCCCTTTTTTTTTTTTTTTTCAGGTGAGAGTGGTATGTCAGGTGAAGGAAGTCGGTATAGCTGGGGAGGTAGGTTGGGTAGGTTAACAGACAAGACAGACAAGATGCATACAGGGGCGGTGTATGACACACGTTGGGGGGGGTTACACAATTGACGGGGACGGAGGTTGGGATATCCAAGACGCATGAGCCCACAGATGGCAACAGTGGAGCTGATATCCCCACCCATAGGCAGTTGCCACTGTTTCTTCACAGCCCAGGACGGGGCTGTGCTGGGGGCTGTGTAGGCGGGGCAATGGGCAGGGCCATTAGCTGTGCCACACGAGCCTCAAGCTGGCATAGGGGCCCAAGAACGGAGTCTTGGATCTCCCTTCGCACCACAGACCGGACACCTTGGAGGGTGAGTGGACGAACTCCTCCGGCCACGCTTGCAGAGGGGGGACGGGCCCCATCCCCTGCAGTGCTTCCACCCAAAGGTGGCACAGGGCCACCGGAGGAGGGTCCGGCCTGGGCACTAGTGCCAGGTGCAGTCGATAGCTGAGGTGGGAGAGGTGGGTCCGCTGGGACCTGCCTTCCCAAGCGTTCTAGGTTTGTGAGTAATTATGTTAGTTTGGGTTAGTGGCATATTATTCCATTCAGATTAGTTGTAACAGCATGCATTGGTATTCCCATTAAACAAACACCCAGATATTAACACCATTGAACAAGGGGCATATCAATATCACATGCATTATTTGAACGGAAATACACAATCAAATAACATGCAGGGTTGATTAATGGCAACAGGCCATCACATTTGCAGGTATGAACAGGGCACATGCACGAACAGACATGCATATATTTTTGAAACGGACAAATGTCCATGATTAATGAAATGTTCACATACCAATATTTATTGGGTGTTGTTATATGGAATTATAGGGTTGGGTGGAGATAGAAAGTGATGACACATTCATAAGTTACACATTGATATACATTTGTAATAGGTACACAATTAAGTTGAGGCTGATGTTTCAAAATAATTTTTATTTGACTGTCATGCTACACCTGTTACAAATACATCACTATCCTACTTATTTTGAATTTGATCAGATACATCATCCTACTACACTTTGATGACAGGACAGGGGACAACTATGGCTGTTTAGTCTGTCAGATAATCATTCATTCTATCTGCAAATTGTTTACTGTTATCACCATATACAGATTTTGGCCTAGACATTCCAGATTCTGACACACTGAAATCAGTTTGGGATGTTAATTAGTACTTCCCACATGCATTTAGTTCTGTAGAAACACACTGGGGCTAATATATTCAGGGGTTATTACTACTTTATTTATTCATACATGACCCTTTCTGTCACTCTCACACATCCTGCAACTTCACAGTTCAGGTTGGTACTTCTAGGCTTTGTTCACATATTAGACTGGTGGTGATTCAAACACTTTCCAACAGCCTCACTTCTGTCATGATTCAGCATTTCAACAGGGGATATATCTCACATGTGACTACCTCAGATTCTGAAGCTGTACTCTTGAGACTACTGCAGGTTACACTATATTTAATTAATGGTGGGGCATCTGTATTACAGCACTATTTATTTCTATCAATTATATTTCCAGTTACACTTGCATACTGATGAACTTGTTGCAGCCATACCTGCAGACTTTCAATTCTTGCTTGCACATTATATTACTTTTAATCAATACACTGCAGTGTTCTGATACATGCTACAGTATAATATTTATTTACAAGTACTGGGTGGGGTTACTAACCTGCATGGTGGCGCAGCCACGCCAGCCTACGGGCATGCGTCTCGCGGTTCGCAGAGCGGACACCTGAAGCTGTAATACGAAAGAAGTAATATTGGACTACACATCTCCATGGTAACAGCCAGTTGATATCCTTACATACGTAAGTAAAATGTAACTTACTCAGTAGTGGGGCGTTGGGCATATCCCGGGCCTCCTGGATCCATTCGGTCAACTGGTCTTGCTTACGTCGCTTCAGGTCCGCATGGTGGTGACGGACCTGCTCACCAGTGCGTGGAATGCCAGTAGCACTGGTCAGATCATGAGCCAACTGGTCCCATGCCTCCGCCCTGTACGCTCCCCATGAGACCTGGCCCTGCATGAGTTGGGCCTCGTGATGATGGACAAGGAGCCAGACCATGTATCTGGACTCCTCATTGCCCCAACGCTGTGCTCAAAAGCAACGTCCCTCACCTTCTCCACTCATTCTGACTGCAGGTCTGTTCTACAATCGGTTCTGCTGTGTATTCCCACCTATGGGGCTTATATATGCCGCTTTTCCCACACATTTCTCTGATTGGCCGTTTTGGAATTGTATCTACTTCACTGAAAATGCTTTATCATGCTCCATTCTGGATTTTATCCCATATATATGCTATTTCTGCATTTCTAAGTATTGCTGTCATGGCTTAGTGGTTTAGTACCTTGACTCCAGTGCATGGTATCCTGGGTTTAAATCTAACCACTGATTTTTAATTTTCCTGACAGAAATGAGTTGAGGACCTGTCAATCAAACATGCCATAAGCACTTTTAAGCACTTAAAAGCAGGTCTGCGCTCGTTTGCGCAGAGCTAACGCATGCGCACTGCCAGTTAGCTTGTGGGAGCAGCGCGCAAACGGTGTGCGCTGGGATACACCTTAATTGGCTAGTGACACACATGTTAAGCTAAGCACAGCTAGTTGCAAACAGTTTCAGCCTGTTAAACCGGTGCTTAGCAACGGGCATACAGTTTGCAGCTTTTTAAACACTACGCAGCTACGGGCACTCTGTCTCACAGCAGCTTAGCTATCAGTACATTTCTAATTATTTTAATTATTGTGTTACTTCAATATATATGCTCCATTTCATTCCATTTTACAAAAGGGTATACTTTTACATTTGGACAATACTGTCAGGGGCCTTTTTAGTGCTTATTTACAAAAAAAAAAAGGTTGTTGTGTGGGCTCAAACCCTGCCTGCCTACTCTTAAGCCGGCAACTCTACCGCTAAGCTATTTCTTCTTGGTTTGCTTTGCATATTTAGTTCTCATATCCTTTTCACTGATTGCTAACTGCGGTTGCGCTAGTAGCACACCCTTTATCTGGCGCACACAGTAGCACACATTTACGGGGTTAAAAAAATAAAACAGTTTTTATTTTCATTTTATAGCCTCTGTTCACTTTGTACACTGATGGTCTGTGGGGGAATGTGTTGTGTAGTGTGTTTATTTACATTTCCATGGCCTCTCTCGTGGCTGTTTACTTTCAGCCATTCTACACTTACGGGGGCATGTCCGCATGCAGGGCTTAGCCTACGGACACGCCCCCTACTCTCTTACATGGACCGTGTAAGAGTTACAGTGTGATTCAGCATGCCTCATGCACCTCATGCATATGCATGACATGCTGACATCACACCGTTTAACTGCAGCCTCCGTGTAAGAGTTATAAATATTACACGGAGGCTTCCTGAATATGGCCCAATGTATTTCAAGATCCTCACTTGTTGTCAATTATTTTGAATGCATATAAAACCATATAGAATATATAATATATAAAAGAGCCAGAAGAGAACTGGCTACAAGGCTGAAAATATCTAATGAGAAGGGCTAAGCATAAAATACTTAAATCATAAGTGCCAACTTAAATGCAATCCTATCAGATTTCTTCATTTGATATAACTTATAAAAGTGGTAATATGTACAAATCAAGTGAAATTACCAGTATTCATTTAAAATAAACACCTATTTATAGTATATGTATAAACAAAAAATGACTAGAATGAGAAATAAAGTTAGTGTGTGTATTGCAGAGGTAATGGATATATAAACAGATCCTTATGAGAATTTAAGCTGGAGGGACAAACAAGTACTGCTGTAGTTTTAATTCATACTTCTTTTTAAGTGTGACTGTAAGCATGAGATAATGTCATATATTTAATAAAAATGGCATTTTGTAAGGTGCACAAAAATAAAACCAAGTAGGCTCTAAAGAATGTATGAGCTGTTGAACAACTATGAAAATGGAAATACTTAATATAGTGAAATAAGAATGCTACTATGGCATCTAAATCTCTTCAGTCAAGAATCCATGTCAGAGAAATTATACGAATTAATGGAAAACATATTGATATGAAACCAGAAATAAGTCCATAATATTATATTTTAACTTAAAAGTATACTTAAAATAATATAATAAAATATAATTAAAATAATATATATATATATATATATATATATATATATATATATATATATATATATATATATATATACATAATATTTAAGATATTTAAAAGGTGCTCAGCTATTAGATGTTGTACATTGTTAAAACCGTGTGGTATCATTCATCAAAAAACAGCTGATATGTACATATAAAAGTTAAATATACATAATTCTCTTTGAAATAGTAACACCTTAAAAAGTCTATTATCTTAGTAGTCTGGGTTGTGAGAATCTAAAATGGTAAAACAAGTTCACAGTGTAAAAACAAAGAATGCATCAGTGCAGAAAGAGTTGTACAGCCACAGATGAAGCTAAATAATGTGTTAAACCATAATAATGATACCTATATGATTATCCTGATTTACTTACAGTTTTAGGAAGCTTTTCATGTGAATACTGCACATAGATGAATAAAGATAGTATTCCAGCAACACATATTGTCAGGAAAGTGAGATTACATCTCACAAAATACAAAAAAAAAAATGAGAATTAAAATTTAAGGAAAAATCATTGTCATTTCATTATATAGTAATCAGGGTCAGCAGAATGGGTGAATGATTGTCCCTTTTTGAGGAAAGTCAGTACTCTCATTTGTACTGATTTGCATGTTCTGAATAAAGTGATGCAATACAAACATTCTGTCATGCTTATAACTAAAGAATGAAAAATGTTGTGTTCTTTTTAGCACTAGAGAGTCTAGCCAAAATAGCCATTTTCCAAGCCATCTATAATTGAAAGGGGCCCTTCTGCACCTTTGTGAGAGAAGTATGCTGATTGGAAAGTTTGTTTAGGGCTTGGATTCATAATGACCAGGAAAAGAAATTAAAGAAAATAAGCAGAAGACCTTGTAAAACTGAAAAAAGAGAGAGACAACAGCTATGTAGGACCAGAAAACCCTAACAAAACACGACCCTTGAGCCAAAAGATGGACTAAGGAAAAAAAACCTTAACAGCAAGCATAACTAGTCTTATATGGCTGAGAATGAGAAAGAGACAGCCTGGCAAAAAGTCTGACAAAAGGAAGAAAATAAAAAAATAAACAAGACACCAAACAGTAGTACAGGACATAAAAACCAAAAAAAGAGCAAAATCGTGCTAGGATCCAAACACACACCCCAAAGAATCCAAACATAAAAAAGTAATAAAGGATCACTAAATTAAATACAAATATCCTCTAATACTATGAAAAGAGACAAAAAAGAAAAAGCTGCAAGGAGGGTAAAATGCTGGGGAAACCAACAACAAAAAGGAGTGCAGTAGCTGGTGGAATACACAACATAAAGCAAAGCAGGAGAGAGATACACTTAAAACACAAAAAGCACTGATGAAAACACCAGTGGAGCACACTCGTCAAAAAAGGTAAATCTCCTGTCGTGCAAAAAAGAAGAAACAAGCCCACCCATTATGCCATAACTACATTCACAACTGCTGCAACAAATCAGGGACTGAAACAATCTTCCCAGCAAGTACCTCACTAAAATAGGCAGCCCAAAGAAGAAGAAGTAAAGCTGACATCAATAGGAAATCAACCCTAGCAACAGCTGGCATCCAGGCAAAACCGTAGCCCCCATATAAACATTTCTCAATAGTGAGAGAAAACACATGTGGCACTGAATAATGATGCTGAAGACCCTTTCAAAAAACAGTCATCCTGCAACACTGAGGAAAAACATGCTCTGCTGCATCTAAAACCTAACACCCATCATGTGGACACAACTGCAACCCCACATGGTAAAAAACATAAGGAGATCTAACAGGCAACTTATCAGCAGAGCAACTCTACAAAAAATCAAGCCAGTGAGGAAACAAAGCACAACACTGCCTAGACTAACTCAAACCTAACATCTCCCAGGGGATTAATGTTGATACCCATGAATGGCATAGAAATGGGCCAAAAGAGAAGAATAGCATTCTTTCATAGAAGAAGGGAGGGAGTCTAAAGATACATGCCAAGCAAGCAGCAAAGACTGGACTTCCCACAGCTCCAATGAAGGGACCCTGCATGCATGCTTCCCAGCCAAACAAGTCTGCCAAAACTGAACAGGCAATACTGGGAGCAAGCAACCAAGAAAAGAAAGAGCTGCTGCCTGTAAATACTGCAATACAAGAAAAAAGAAAGTGTACAAGAAAGGGTGGAATCTAGTAAAATAACACCACAAGAAGCAGGAGTAGAATACAGACTACCCCTCCTAACAGGTGTATAGGAAGTGCCCCACCAAAACGAAAGACCTCAGACAAAAGACAGATGGACCAGGAATGTGAAAATAAATAGGCAGAAAAAACATTCCCTAAATTGCCCAAAAAGGTAGCGTTTAACAAATAAACCTTTTTTCGAAAAGACAATGGAAAGGAATGCCAGAAAGCCAAGTGCTGAACAGCTGTACCAAGAAGGGCTTCACAAGACTCAGAGACATAAAAAGGAGACCCAAAAGGCACAGCCAAGATAGAGATACATGTACTAGTGAAAGAAACATCTCCAACACTGGCAACTGCACCAAAACCACAGGATTTGGCAAAACAAAAGAAAATACTGCAAATAAAGCAAAAGAACAGAAGAAGACCATACAACAATAGTAACATCATCTGTGTAAGACAGAAAATGAGGCACCAAAACTCCTGAACATGAAAAGGAAAAAGGAGACAAGGAAAGTGTGCCCTCACTTTAAAAATCCAGGACCCGCCACCAAAGATAACTGCTCAAGGGAAAACCTGCATTGAAGAAAAAGAGGATACAATCCATGAGTCTTCAAGATGGCAAACAAGGCTGAATGACTAACATTGTCAAACATACCTCTCAACCTCTTAGTGCAAGAAATCTGGACAAAGACTGAAAAAGTGGGGAGACAAAGGCACAGAAATAGGGACACATTATAAATATTACTCTTATAAACTTAGAAAGTTGTTAGAATAACAGGATTTGTGTTAACATACATTTTTCTGAAGGATATGAAGTCTGAAACTCAAATGCATGTTATTATTTAGTGACTTTTATCCTTAAATCATCACAGTGATTTGTCAAAAAAAAAACATTTTTAATGAGGAACAGGCCAAAAATATGAGACAAAAATCTGGACAGTCTATGAAAATCTGTACAGTTGAGAGGTATGTTGTCAAATGCTTTGGTCTGGTCCCAAGGGAGCAGCAGAGCAAAATCAGAAGCATGAACAAAGGAGGCAAGAGACTTCAACAAAAGTAACAAACCTTGCATAGGCCTAACAGAAATACCAGAAATACCAGGGTCCAACAAATATTACATATTTGACTGCAGACATAATTGCAGTTGATCTTACAAAGCAACTTATAATTGGTATTGCAAAGAGAAACCGGATACCAGTTAGACAAGATCCTGTGGTCATCCTTTATCCAAAGGAACTTAATGGCTTTCCATAACAAACCAGGATGGAAAAAAACATGAGAAAACCACTCATTAAAAAATTGCAGGAGTACAGACAACTAAGCACCAGATAGAGAGAGAGAGAGAGAGAGAGCAGTAAAAATGGTAAGAAAGACCATCCAACCCTGTGGCAGTATCAACCTTCAAAGAAGTAATAGCACTATGAACTTTGAACAAAGTAATAGGGACATCAAGAGCCACCCTAAAAACAGCAGGCATCACAGGTACAGACCAAGATTCCATAGAAGGAGGTTTACCACCATACAAAGTAAACAAATAAGAATTAACTTCTTGCAGAATACCCTCACTAGTGGTAACACCATCACCTGAAGAGGACAACAAACTGCCAGTAAAGGTCTCCTTCCAAAGATTAAATTTACCAACATAAAATTAAACTTCTCACCCCTTCCTTTTAAAGAATGGGCTAAGTTCGAAAGACCCACTCTCACCCTAGCAAGGTTATGCAAATACAACTCATGGAGGTGCTGAAGGGCACTGGCAGGCACATAATGCACAGCAGACTGGAAAGCAGCATAAAGAGACTTGGAAGAACCCTTAGAAAGGAAACAATAAGAGTAAGCAAACCAAGAATAATGGGAAACAAACATCTTTAAAGGCCAACCACCAAGAAGAAAGAGAAGAATAAAAAGGCAAGAGTAAAATGGTCATGCCAAAAGTCAGTAATGCCCTCTGGCCAGGCAGAAGTAAAAGTGCAAGGAGCAGTAAAATGAGAAAGGCCCCTACCCTTACATAATGCAGAAGAAACTCAAAAGGAAAAAGACAAAGTACAATGATCAGTAAATGGCACAAAAGACAAGGAAGAAGAAACCACTTGTAGGAGAACAAAAACAGTAATCAATTTGGTGCGAGCAGCCCCATGAAAGTAAGTAATTACAGGAATACTACATACAGTAAGCGAGGTCAAACATAAAATGTCCTTAAAACAACACACACTAGAGTCTTGTCTGACCGTAGAACACCCTGGTAATATACCACAGTTAAAAGTCCCCAAAAAAGAGAATAGGACAGTCAATTAAAAAATAATATTGCAAAAGCTGAAATAATAAGCAACACTGGAATAAAAGCGTAAACAAGCACTAAATATACAAAATAATGCATACACAACAAATCCATCACCAAACCTCTACCAGGCAAAACATAAATAACATCCCTAACAACCACAACAGATTTATGATACAGCAACCCAATGCCAGACCTACAATCTGTCCCTAAAGATGAAACCACCCTCTCCCTCTACAAAGTTTCTCATTGGGAACAATAAACAGAGGAAAGCCTACCCACATCTAGTAGACAAATAATATCAGAGTGTAACACAGAAACACAGGAAAAGACAGTCAAACACTGGGGCAATGACACTATACCATTAATAGTACAAAAAGTTAAAGATAAATTAACCATTAGTACCATAGGTTCATAGATTAGTACTAGGCTAACTGCCCTTTTTGGACATTTTAAGCCTAGCTAATCACCCCATGTGAGAATCAACCCTGCACCTTGTGTTTGTAAGGTAGGCATTTTAACTATTATGCCAATCTCCCACCATGACAAGAAGTCCATTCAGAAGCCCTACTATGATGCTTGTTTCTAAGATGTCTGCTTCTAGAAGTTGAGGATCACTGCTGAGAAATCATCCATATAAGTAAACAAATCAGATTCACAACTAATAGTATCCTTAGAAGCAATACCACCACCAGTAGAAGAGGTATCAAACTTACCAAGTAATTTCCTGTTAGACTCTAACATATCAGAACCAGTAGGGACAACAAAAACAACAGGAGAAAGAGACACAGTAAAGTGACAACCAGAAGTAACAGAAAACAGGACAAGGAGGACTAGAAGGCAAAAAAGGCAGAACAGACCCCTCCAGAGGGGAAACAGAAGTAAAAATAAAGACAGAAGAAAGGGGAGCAAGGGACAGAGACAACAGCCTGTACTGGGGAAAACTCCACAAGACCAACAACAGAAACAGAAACATCAGAAAGAAGTCTGAGAGGACTCAGTGGAAACAGATAACACAGAAGGTACAGCAGGACAAAGAGAATCAACATGAGAACAAGAACATAAATGGTACCACTGTGGACAAGCTCTAGCAAAATGAGCTGTGGAACCACAATGAATGCATTTCCTAGCAGGACAATCAGACACCAAGTGAGGAAAACCATCACAAAAAAGCAGGACTTAGGCTGTCCTGCATACCTCAAAATACCCCCCTGACCAAACAACAAACACCAGGCATATGGGAAACACCGGAATCAAGGACATGCAAAGCCACCCAAGTCACCCACACCACATCCCAAACTCCGCCAGCATCACAATCAAAAGATTTCTTAATAGAAGAAACATCAGCACACCGAGAAAGTAAATATTCCCTAATGTGTGCTTCTGTAACATAAATACCATGAAAATACAAAATAAGTTTACTCTTATAAGAAACATCTACTTCAGAAACAACAAAATCAAACCAAGGCTGCTGATGTTTATGTGCAGCAAAACAAGAAATAAAAGCAGAAGCAGCCTCCTGCTCTTCAGAATAAACAACAGCAAAATCCCCCAATGAAGAATAGCACACAAAGACTGAGGAGACACAGGCAATGGTTTTAATAAAGAATGCCAAATAAATGTATGTGAAAGAGGCTGACTTGAAGCAAATTTATGATGAACCAAAGGCTTAAAAACAAGCTTGGACTGCCTCAGAGAGCTGGGCTGATTCCCAGAAGCAGAAGCTGCCAGTTTCACCCCAGCAGCATATGACTTGGCCTGAGAAACAACTGCAGAAGCAAGAGAAGATACAGCAATAGCATAAGTAACTAGCAGAGCCACATTGGAGCCAAAACAGCAGAAACAGAAAGGATTGTATCCTAAAAGGCATAATAATGTGAAGAGACTATTGCACTGGGGATTGTGGAAACATTATGGTATCAAAGTGGCTGAAAAACACTGGAAACATGAGCCATAAAGAATCACAGAAAATTATGAAGTTTTTATCACATGGGATCACCATTACCAACAATCCAAAATATTGTTGGTAATGCTAGAAAACCAGATAGAGTGGTCCAAGAAATAAAGACAAAAGTAGCATTGATTATTAAAATCACCACACCCAGTGACTACAGTGTCTTGCATACAGAGAGACACAAAGTCATAAAATACCAGGATCTGCAGGCAGAAATGAGAGCCATGTGGAAGAAAGGTACCCAGACAGTTCCAACTGTAGTAGGAGCAATGTGTCTTATAAAAAAGAATTTACAATTATATTTGGATATCTTACCAATCCAAGTAACCCCGTATGAATTGCAGAAGGAGTCATAACTGGGCACATTGCGGGTGCTGTGAAGCGCACTACTGGCTGACATCAAAGATTGAAACAATACTAATTTCATGAACTTTAATCGTACTTTGACTTAGGAATGGGGTCCATTCCCATCATGGTATTGAAAACCCAAAAGACTTGGAGAAATTAAAAAGGCAGAAACAGAAACAGCAGAAGCCAAAGAACTATCCTAAAGCTCCATTTCATCACCCTAATCAAGCATAGACAAATTACCAGAGTCATGCAACACAGCTGAAGCCTGTGATGAAGTCAGAGACACAGATAAAGTTGTAAAATGAAAAGAAGACTGTAAATCAGTAATAGAAGGCAAAGTAGAAGAAGCAACAGGAGAAACAGAACATTAACTGCAGCACTCACAGGAGAAACAGCCACCATCTTGCTTCACCCAGAAGTGAAAGCAAGGACTCCTTATGGCTTTGATTAAGCACTCTCATTAGTTCTTTTGAGTTTTTAAAGGTTTTTTTTTTTTTACATTTTTAGATTCTGGTATTTAAGCCCCATGTTTGAGCAGGTTCTGCTTGTTTGTGTACTGTGCAGCACTACGCACTGCCAAGCAGCAGTGAACCATAGCCGGACAGATAATTTTGCCGATTTTTTCCATTAGATACAGCTGTAGTACATTAGTATAGTCCTCATCTTTAGTACATTTCTGGTCTAAGAAATATTGCTAGTGAGCTGTGACATATTAAACCACCAGTCAAAACCCACGTCAGAAATCTCCATCTACAGAGCATGTCCTAGATCAGTCCTGAAAGCACCCCCTTTGTGATAACATTTCTTCAAACCTAGCATCATGGACAGTTGGACTACCTTTATTTCTCCTGCCAACATTGTTGACTTGGGTCTCCTGAGGCAGTGTGGCAATTGCCTCATGTACACTGACAACCCTCTACTACTAACTTACTCTAGTACAGAGTGAGAGAGCTGCATCTACTCCATGAATCTTGAATCACTGCTCTCTTGCACATGAAAAAGTAATATTGAAGAAGTGGTCAGCTCACCCACCACTAATCATGTACATAGTACCACTACTCATACACATAGTAAACATTCAACACATAAATCTACATACACAAAGGTTCTCTAAAAAACTTACTAAAACACCAGAGACCTCCAAAACAAAAGACTGCTACAACTAACACAGTTCCCACAGCACCTAAAACACATAGCAACACCAGTGTCTCACCTACCAAGCCCTTAAGGTGTCATTGGAGACTCCATAGTAAGAAACACGGATGTCCAACTCACTAGCTTAGATAAGGAGAAAGTCATGGTCAGCTGCCTGTCTGGTCCCAGGAATTATCAGATCACGCATGTGCTCAGGTCTCTCAGCAACAAGTACTATTATGACTCTGTCATAACTCATGTTGGAGTAAACAACCGGAGATGTACCTCACTGGACTATAGGAAGAGAGACATGATTGAGGTGTCCAAATATGTGTCTGAGGCAGGTATGTCCCTAGCCTTGAGCAGCATATTACCCTCACCTAGAATGATGCCACAGTATAAACAAAAATGATTGATTTCAATAATTGGCTTAGTTGTTGGTGTCATTCAAAGGGGATCTAGTTTCTGTCAGCCTGGGATGACATGGTCAGCAAACCTCACTGCTTTGCCAGAACCGGTTTGCACCTGGCACCACTAGGGTTTTGGCTGCTGGCAAAGGCTCTTGCCTTTCCCATAGTGCCTTTTTAAGCAAGGTTTCAAAAACAAAACTGCCAGTGTAAAATTTGCCAACCGTAACAAAATAAGGGCTGTGCTGCTAAATGCTAGGAATGTAAACCAAAAACTGCACACCCTGGAAGCATTTCTATCACTGGAAGATGAAGATGTCTGTGCAGTCACAGAAACCTGGTTGAAGGCCTCAGAGAGTACCAAAGATTTGCAAGATTTGCCTTCTATACCTTCACACCGCAAAACGAACACTTGAGAACCAAAGGAGGTTGTGTTTCTATCTATATTAGATGACTTGAATAGGACATGCTAGAGGGACAGATTTGATTCCCAGTGACTGCTGCATCTTTGTAATAGGCTGCCAATTCATGTGAATCACAGCACCTGTATGACACTGTTCAAAAGGAACCTGGATGAGTGAATGGGGCACCATAAATTCTTACTGGAGATAGTGCCCACAAGCCTCCTGGACATTACTAAATACAATCCTGAATACTGAATAGAGTATCTACGGTATTACATTGGAAAGAAATGGCCAAGCTTGAAATGACCTCCAGGTTGATAGCCTAGTAATCTCCTATGTTCCTATGAGTAAGGCAAGCTTCAGAGTATGTGCATTCATTGCGCTGTTAGGAAAGAATATATTCCTTAGAATTTCATACAATATTTCATTAACATGAAAGGGACCCCGAAGAGCTGTTGCATAACTGAATTATCAAATGCTGTTGTCAACATAACTAGTGATCATTAAGATGGGGTCAGGCACAAGAGGAATATGACAAGAGACTGATACAGTTGCTAAGCAAATGCAGATAATATAATCTGAGGTCACATAAGAACAGTTGTAACATAACAGCAATTAGTCTGAAGTAATCATTCTGGCATTAAAAGAAATTAAGTCTTATGGAAAGAAAATTACAGTAATTGCACAAATATGAAATACAGAAGGCAAACAGGCATTGCAAAGTTTTTTGGAATGAATTATTATCTTGCTGAGTTTGCAGCTAACATAAGTCTGAGATAACTATACCTGTAAGATAGCTGTTTGAGCAAGGTGTAGCTTGGAGTTATTGCTAGATATTGCTAAGAAATCAGTTAGAAAGATTCTAAGACACAGCTGTAATATATTTAAGGTTTTACCAGGCTTATCTATATATACCTCTTATAAGCAGGCAAGATGACACAACCTCATCTAAAAGCATGAATGCACTGCAATTCAGTACATGCATAGGCCAAGCCTACCATTTAATGTAATTACAAATCTGTTAAAAACCTGCATTGTTGTTATGCTCCTTCATGCATCAGATTTCATATAGAGCATTTAGTCACACACAAAGGGATGTCTTGGGTGCATTACAAAATCATTTTGTGCAGCTTGATTTGTAACTTTAGTTAGAAAATATGTGAAATCCAGTTCAAAGAGACAGATGCCTGTTACATCTTACATAAAATTGGTAGTTATGATGTAACACTTTAATTTCTTCCCTTTGCTGTACTGAATGAAATACTAGCTAGATTTAAGGACACTTTGATATAATACAATCAGTTACTATTCTCAAAGACAAAATCTCAAACATTTCAAATATTATATATCAAGTCATATCAAATCATATTTCTTTCACAAAACATAACATGCTTTTCAAATGTCAAATTTTGTAAAAAAAACCCTGTTGTCAAACTCTTGCCATTCACACATACTTCAGTAAAATACACAAAACATAGGATAGGTAGTTTATGAAAAATGCATTTGATCTCTCTAGGTAATATGCATGTCATGATTCTCTTTGATAATTATTTTTATCCTACTCTGATTAACTACACATACTGACTTACTATTTATTTTCAGGATAAATTGTATAAACAAAAACAAAAAGTCAAGGGCAAGTCATGCTTATTCAACTTGGCAGACTTCTTTGAGAAAAAAAGATCACCAAAGAAATGGATGAAGGAAATATGGTTCACTATGCCTCCCTTGAGCTGGCCAAGGCATTTGACGCAATACCTTACTCAGGTATTGTTGACAAATTGAAGAAGTTAAGTATAAATCCTTATGTCACTCAGTGGATAACCAGCTGGCTAACAGGCAGGAACCAGGAAGGTAGAACTAGGGACTCCACCTCTATAAACAGGTCAATCACAAGTCTTGCAACTTCTCCTTTTTGGTGTTTACTTCTCTGAAGTCAAAGCCAATGTCAATGGCCTCTGCTTCACCAAAGTTGCAGACAATTGCAATTTAGGAGCAGTCATAGAATCCCCCACTGGCATTAGTGTTCTCCAGGAGGGGCTGACAAAGAACAATAACTTGAACTAAAACTGAAAGCCAATAACTCCATAATAGAATCCTTCTAGAAGTCATCAACTTCTGGTAACTATCATATTGCCAACACATCCCCTAAGAGTCGACCCAGTAATCATGGACTTGGGGACACACATAGACAGTAATCAAGTCTTTGACCATCACATGTCTACAGTAGTAAGGAAATCACTCCATGCTGTGCAACTTAAAAACCAAGGTATGGTATCTGGGTCCAAGGAAGCCATTGTTCCACACTATTCAACATTCATCAGACATATCATTGAGTGCAATGCCCCCTTCAGTATGCACCTAACCAGGCATATGCAACAATTGAAGTGCCCACAGAGTTTCTTCACTAAAAGAATGCAGGGCATAAGTAACAATTCTTATGCAGACTGCCTCAGAGTCCTATCCCTGTATTCTGTTTCCTACAAGCTGTTGAGGGGAAATCTATGATAGGCATACAATTCATTGTCAGAATCCACTCTGGTGGACTTCCTGCATATCCACAAAACAATCAGCACTAGAATTACCCATTCTAAACACTTAAACCTCACCTGTGATATAAATAGCACCTGCTGGAGAGACAAGTATGTATCCAAGATGCTACGCCTTCTCTAGAATAGGCTCCCCATCCATGTGAAGCAGAGTTCTTTCATAAACCAATTCAAGTGCAACTTGCACAATTGAATAGATAACAAGAAATACATCCCTGGTTTGGCACCTATGCTCTAATGGACATAGGCATTGGGTAAATGGTTTATTTTTCAGGGCCCAGCTTGTAAATGATTCATCTCACAAGCCCCTACTTACAATTATCAATGGTACCAGAACTCTGAAACAATTTGAGATGCATTGTTAGGATTAAAAAGTCCCTAATTGCTTTGAGAGAGGAAGAGAGTATAGGCTAAGATGGAAGGAGGGAAGAGGGGAGGGTAAAGGCAGATAATTATAAGCTGGCTATCTTGCCAGAGAAGGAACCGTTAGCTGTATTAGCCCCTGTTATTATTTGTTGCACAACTTACATTTGTAACACATCTTTGGAATGTCTACAAGTATGAATCAAGTCACTGAACAGCAAGTAATATGTCTTCTTCCAGGTTTGAAAGTCATATATAACCAACATAGAAATATGAAAAGCAAACAATGCATAAGCAACATCAAAAATATAATGCCTTGTAGTTGGTGCAGAGGGTTAAAATTGTGAGCTGTATTCCTTGTGGTATGGAGTTTGATTCCCTCAGCCCACATTTGACTACAGTGTGACCTTGAGCAAGTCACTTAACAAGACATTACTCCCAGATTCCTCCTGAAAAGGAACTATGTGTTCAGTGTTCTATCTAGTTAACATTTATATATTATTATAAACATGTCACTGATCACCATTTGATGTACATTCTCCCCTTATATTGTACCTCCTACCACACACAATCTCACACATCCAAACCCACATACAGATGTGCCAAATAATCACTCACACTTTGAATCTGTACAGTTTCGCCAAACAACTAAATAAATACGTGGCACCATTTCAGCAAAACCTAGGAGTTTAAATTTAATTAATTGGAATTTGTGGATGTTTAATGATTGTTTAACTTTACATCATTTTAAGACCACACTTACAATTCCTTGTAGTAATTAATACTGCAGGTTTTCTAATCTGTCATGAGTAGTTCAGTAAAAAAAGTCTTTCTTTATCATATAACTTTCTAATCTTTAATATTCAGTGTTCTCCACACTATTTAGGAAACACTCAATTGTAAGAGAGCGCAGTTACTTTCACTTACATTAGATGAAAAGTCTGACTGCATGGAAAGTATTTGCATATCTTGTCTGAAGTTTCAGTTCTATTGTTTGTAATAAATTAAAGAATAGTTTAGAGATGCATTAAAAATAGACTCTGTTTTCAGCTGTATCCAAGATGTCCATAAACTTTACTTATTAAACAATTGCACTAGCAGTTTACATTCTCTGTTGCTGCTGTCCTTCATTTGAAACCTGCATAAGATAGCAAAACGCAACAGCAAAATGTCCCCATTTTACTTTTTTTTTACTTATCTAAGCAAAGCAGCTTGCTCCATCAGCAAAGTGAGCATATTAATAACAGAATAAATGTGTAACGCTAATCATGATGGACACTTAATGTATTTATTTTAGCTAAATATATAAACTTTTCATCATCTGAAATAGTAAGCCCACTTTTGCTTCTTTTGTGTAGAGGCGCACTCAAAAAATAAGAACCCGTAGTAGCAGGTGTCCATGATAAACAATGCTGGCTAACTGTAACAGATTTCCACACTAATACACTTAATCAAAACATATTATAACAGCTTGGTTCCCTTCCTCTTCCTTGACCTATCCAAAACCTTTGATATTTTCTTCCACCAAAAGCTGTAAACATGCTAACCTAGGACTTTCACTCTCTTCCACAACTATCCAATGGAAGGAGAGGAAGCACAATGAAGTGACATGGAGGGAGGAGTATTACTTGAGGCAAAAACTGAGAGGTTGTAAACAGAAACAACAGCTGGTGAAGGGGAGAGACTGCAGGTATTCTAGATTAGTAGAATATACTGCTGCCACAGTTTTTTTTTATCCGAGTAAGAAGAATTTATGCAAATACAGCAAGACAAGGAAAAATGGAAAAGGGAACTGAGATGGAACAAAGATTTGTGAGTAGTATCATTTTCCACAAGGCTTTGACATTAAGGACATAATAGCATTAATTCATTTTGGAAAAGAAAATTTTTGTAAAGAGACATTTAAAAGTTTAATATGCTTGAAAAATTTAAGACTAAGGCCAAAAAAGAAATGCATTAGCACCACAGAAACACCATTTCCTTCAGAGCTTGAGATACTATATATGTGTGTGTGTGCAATTCAGGACTTCAGATATGGATGGGTATGAGTTAAAACTGTTTTCCTTTCACTAGGTAGTAAAATAAATGTAGTTAAAATGCGATGAAAGAAATGTATGGACTTGAGACTGGGAAGTGTTGATAACAATGGATGATAAGGATGGGAAAATTCAATGTATATCAAATACAATAACTGTGAATGTTAAAAGAGGATTTGTTAGGTGCTGGGGTAAACCTAAAGCATGTTTTTTGTGAGAGATAAAAATCATTTAGTGCAGGACTGCAACAAATGAAGGTGTAGCCAGTGTGGGGAGAGTGAACAAAAACTGTAATCCTGTTTGTAGAAAATGTATAGAATTTGGACACATTTGCTTGTCTGTCCCATATCAGAAAAGAAAGGAGTAGATGAAGAAGAAAGCTCAGAAGAAAATAAAGGTGGTATGGGAGGAGGGAATACCACAAAAAGGCTAAAAAAGGAAGACAAGAAATAACAGTTCAAACAAGGTTATTAATATAAAGGAAGATAATGATTTACAATTTTAGTAAGTATAGTGGAAGAAGTGGGACGTGGAGACAGAGAAGAACAAGAATAAAATAGTGAACAAGCAGATGGTGACACACATTCTCTGGAGCTGCTAGGTGGCACTAGATAGCTACTACTGCAGTTCCAGGAATTTCAAGATGTTGGACAATGCAGCAAAGATGGAGGGAGGAGCAGGAAAAACTTATTAAGAAAGGATAAAGATACAAAAAAAAAATTGTACTTATTTAACATTTGTTTACCGGAATAAGTCTGACTTGGAATCAACCAGTTTTCAGCAGAGGCCTGGAGAGAAATGCTCCAGACTCATGTATTTGTAACATGGGTGGAAACCCACAAAAATGCAGGGAGGACATGCAGACTTCACCCAGAAGGCACCCCAGCTGAGAATCAAAGCAGAGAATCTCTTACCGTGAGGTGACAATGCAAACTGCTGCACCATTGTGCCATCCAATGGTATTACAGAGTTTCAAACTGGAGGATTAGAGGCACACGTGTTTGTCAATTTTATAAACCAGGCAGAGCCAAAGGAAAGAGAGGAAGCACAACCAAGTGACATGGTGGAAAGTGTATTAGAGGAAGAAGAAACTAGGAGGTTGGAAACAGAAGCAACAGACAGTGAAGGGAAAGCAATGGTGGCATTCATGGCCAGAGGAGTAGTGAGTTTTAAGGGTTTACTGCTGCAACATGAGTTTTTGTTACAAGAAGGAAAAAGAAGTTGTGCAGATGTACCAAATAAGAAAGAATGGGAAAAGTAGCTGAGATGGGACAAAGACTTGCAGTTTCTCAACAGACACAGAGAAGACATCCAGTGGTAAGAATAAAAAGTAAAAATGATGGCACTGTGAACTAGTATGACATTGTGTATGGTACCATTTTGCTGCAAATATTTGACATTAAAGGCATGAGTATTAATTCATGGAATAAGGAACTTACTGGAGACAAATATCTCCAGTTTTTCTACAGCCACAGAGAAGACAAGTGTTGAGAATGAAAAGTAAATATGATGGCAGTGTAAACAGGTATGACATTATGAATAGCATTACTTTGCCACTAGGTTTTGACATTAAACACATAAGATCATTAATTCATTTGGGAACTAAAATTTTGGAAAATGATATTTGAAAATGTAACCTGCTGGAAGCAATTCTGACTTAGCCTGAAAAGAGAAGTACAGTAGCAGCATGGAAAAGGTATTTATTTCAGAGTTGGGGACTATAACTAGAAAAGAAAATAAATGTGCACTTTACGTATCAGCATGAGTTAAACTGTTTTTTTCCTTTAACTATATAGTAAAATATACAAACGTAACTGTTAATGTTGACACACCCACTAGAGTAAATGCCTCTTCGCTGTATAAAAAATAAGTGATAATAAATCCAAAAATGAAAACCAGCAAAAGGCAAACAATCGGCTCTTGAAAATAATCCAGTCTTGGTCGTAAAACATAAAATAATACGTTTTATTGTGTACACAGGTTAGCACTTTCACCAAAGCTTCTTCAGACCTTAAAACCTTCCTTACCTACAAACATTTACTTATATACTTGTCATGTGATTTGATATCAATTAATCAATTCTCTTCCCAATGAACCAGTAGTACATAAAATTTAAGGATACATTGACTAAAGCATTTAACTAAGTTAGTATATTACATTGTTGTGCATCCTAAAATCTTTAGCCTATAAAATAGCGTTTCAAAACACTTTGTTCTATACTAAATAAAACTGTCATAAATGTTGAATAATATATACACATCTTTCATAGGTATAAGTCTCCAATCTACTTAATACTTAATTATTCGACGATGATCATGGTTGTGAATTTGTGAAAACAAACGTCTTCTCAGCAGTGAACTTCTAATGTGTCATTGCCATCTAAATAACACTGGTGCCCTAATAAATTTGAAGGGCTCCATAATGGTTTGATTATATTCACAGCATTCATTGATTATTATAGGAAACTTCCATCTTAATAATTCTAATAAAATACATAATTTCCTTGCATAATATAAGCCAGGAACTATATGCAATAATTTCACAAATATGCATGAAAATTCTCTTAAAATAGGTGCTTCCATACTATATAATTTTAACAGGAAAATCCCATGAATCAATCATATTATATACACTTTACATATATAATAGAATGGAAATTCTTCATATAAACTAGTTTACGCATCTACAAAGTACTATTTTATGAGAAATCTAATAAATTCAACCTTAAATAAAAAAAATATATATATATATGTATGGTGCACTAAAGACTACAGGTAATACGACTCAAACATATTCCAAAGAAACTATAATATATAAAAAATGCATTCATGTATACAGAAATGCTAATATTTGATAATAAACAAACCATGCATAATTTATATCTACCTAAGTTTTACATAAAATCTATGGACTGAACAATTACTATAGGGGGTCATAATTTTACTTCTAAAGCAAATGCTACTATCTAGACAACTATCTTACATCATATTAGTATGCTATAATCACCTACTCATCATGGCTTTTCTGCCATCTTATGTTAAAAAATGTAGTTAACACTGTAAATTATATCATCGGTGATTAAGTCCAGGTGCAACGCATTCAAAGCAGTCACGACTAACAAATGGTGCTCGCCACAAAATCTTAATATAGCACCATGCATACTTTTACTCACTCTTTGCAAATAAACCTATAAGTTATTATATGACCATCATACTGTAGAGTTCTCAGATAACTCAAATCAACTTTAACTATAATCTATTTATAAGACTATTAATTTAACTTATATATTGTCACTTTGGTTCTATAACTGAACCATGACATTTATTTTCCACTCTAATGCAAAACATTTGTCATTTCAGATTATATTAATAGTAACTATTATGTTGTTGTTTTACCTATATAGTGAATGTTATAAAAGGTTTCTTTATTTCATAACCTTTATCCTTCTATTTCTAAGGACTGGTTTTATTGTAGCTCTTTCATTCAGGCCTCTGCCCTTATCCACTCTTAGTCTAATAATCCAGTTGACCTCTTTGTTCTCTGTGGTATTTCTAATATTCTCTTCATGTATCCCAGGCCTATATACATCTATTACCTTAAATTTGAAGGTATGTTCTTTACCTACAGTCATTACATGTTTAGCTAGAGCATTATTCTCATAATAAATTCTTATGGCATATAAATTCTCTCTAATTTTGTTTTGGAATTTTCTATCGGTCTTACCGACATAGAACAAAGAGCATTTCTGGCAAATGTCCAGATATACAACATGCATTGTGTTTCAATCTGCTATAACTTTAAAATGATCTTTTTTCCTGTATCTGCATGTATAAAATCTAGGCTCTGGTCTATATAAGGACAATAATTACATTTGCCACAGGGTACAGTTCCTAAATGATCATGTATGATAGAATTTTCCATCTGATGACATAATAACTGTTTAAGGTTAGGTTTATTCTTAAATAAATACTTTGGTTTTGCACCTACTATTTTCCATATATCTTGATTATCTACTGTATAAAACATTGGTATTCGTATCTGTTGATATTCATTACTGTGTATTTTTTCTCCTACTGTGGATCTACCTGAAAAATACAGTGCTGCCCTATCTAACCTCACCGTATCTATTTCTTTTAGACTATTATCTATATCATGACTTTATATCCTCGCTTTACTAATCTACTCCAAAATGTATCAATCTCTTCATGGTAACCTTGTTCAGTGACATTCAAGTGTGATATTCACATAGCTTGCCCTTTAACTATGTTGTTAAACACATGTTGTGGATGCATGCTTTGTCTGTGAAATATTGTATTCTTGTAGCATTTCTTTCTATATACGCCTGTATTAATATATGACCCCATTATTCTTTCTACATATACATCCAAATATTCAACCTTAGTATATGAATAATGAAATGAAAATTTCAAACATTCTAACATTTCATTCATTTTGGAGATGCTGTCTATTAGACTTTTTTCATCTCCTTTCCAAATAAGAAAGACGTCGTCTACAAAACAACGATAGAAGGTTACATGATTTATGAACCAAGTTTTTAAGAATAAATAGTCTTCCTCCCATAGCACTAGGAACATGTTGGCGTAGCTATTGGCACAAGATGTGCCCATAGCTATGCCTTCACGTTGGACAAAGATGGTATTGAGGAAGACAAAAACATTATTTTTCAATATAATCTCCAAAAAGATACATATAAGTCGAATACAAGATTCACTATAATCACTATATTTAGTTAAATACATTGATACATATTCAATGTCTAAGTCATTTGGTATGATTGTAAACAATGACTGACTATCTAATGTAACAAACATCATATTAGTTTGCAAGGGTGTATTACTCGTATGTTTGTATAGATCCATAAGAAATTGTTTTGTATCTTTCAAAACTAGTTCATTTTTATCCAGAATTGGTCTAAGCTGTTTCTCTATATAAAGTGAGAAAGTTTCTGTGCACCAACCTCCACCAGAGACTATGGGTCTCATAGGGGGATTTCTAGGATTTTTATGTACCTTAGGTATTCCTTGTATTACAGGTATTAATGGGCATTCCACTTCTAGAAATCTAGCTAACTCATTACTAATAATGCTTTTATTAAGTAACTCTTGTATAGTTTGAGTAATATTTACTTGTATATCTTTAATTTTTTCTCTGTTAATTATACTATACTATAGTATGATACATCTTTAAGCATATGTTGCATCACTTGTACATATTCAAGTCTGTCCATTACTACCAGGGGTCCTCCTTTATCTGCTGGCCTAAAAACTATGTTATGATCCTTTTGCAGTCTCTGCAAAGCTCTTCTTTCATTATAATTAAGGTTATACCTACATTTGATATTATGATATTTATATTTCTCATTATACAGGTGGTGCACATCTTTCTCCACTAAATTATAGAAGGCGTCTACCAGAGGATGATTATTTGGAATAAATTGACTAGGTTTTATAAACTGACATGGCTCTTTGCTCACATGATTTTTAAATAGATACTTAAGCATAACATTCCTAGTGAATAGTTTAACATCTATCAAAACATATGTGAGTTGGGTCTTACTAGGGGGAATACATTTTAACCCTTTATTAAATACTCTTAGTTCAAAATTGTCCGATATGCGATGTGATAAATTCCAGACTAAGCTGTCTTCGTCTTTTGGTTCCACATTTTCTTCAGGGTATGGTTGGTCTCTCTCTCCGCTGACCATTCGTCTTCTGCCCCCTCGACTCTCCAAATGATTCCTTCAGTCCCCCTTCTCCTCTGAGATGGGAAGGGGGAATTGATGAAAAACCACTGAAGTATCAGTGGTGTTACGTACATTGGGCTTGCTGATGTTCGAATGACTTGTTTTTGGTCATACTATTGGTTGTTCATTATTGGAATTTCTCAGTGTACTGCCCCCAGATATTGCTGTTATTTCTGTTAATGAGGGTGAACATTGTATTAAGGTATTGTTAGTACCCTTTCCACTGTTCATAGTTGTCATATCCTTGATTAATTCTCCTGGCATCTCATTTATTTCTGTTCTTTGTTGGACCAAATCCGAATTCTTAGGATTAATTTGAGAACATGACTGGGGCTTATTACGAGTGATTGTTTCTTTATGTAGAGTATTATTATATTGTCTATTAGATAGATTAGGTTTGGGCCAAGTGAAGACATTGCCCAGTTGGAAATCTTGAATGTCTCTATCTATTTTAATACGTTTTTGCTGTATTTGCCTTTTTTCATATATCATAATGGTGTCTAAAGTTATGGTCAGTGCTTTATCCATTCATTTATATGAAAAAAGGCCAATACAGCAAAAACGTCAGTGGTTTTTCATCAATTCCCCCTTCCCATCTCAGTGGAGAAGGGGGGTCTGAAGGAATCGTTCGGAGAGTCGAGGGTGGCAGAAGAGGAAATGGTCAGCGGAGAGAGAGACCAACCATACCCTGAAGAAATTGTGGAACCAGATGAAGACAGCTTAGTCTGGAATTTGTCACATCGCATATTTGACAATTTTGAACTAAGTGTACTTAATAAAGGGTTAAACTTTATTCCTACTAGTAAGACCCAACTCACAGATGTTTTGATAGATGTTAAACTATTCACTAGGAATGTTATGCTTAAGTATCTATTTAAAAATCATGTGAGCAAGGAGCCATGTCAGTTTATAAAACCTAGTCAATTTATTCCAAATAATCCTCCTCTGGTAGAGACCTTCAATAATTTAGTGGAGGAAGATGTGCACCACCTGTATAATGAGAAATATAAATATAACAATATCAAATGTAAAATCCAAAAACTGTAGCAAGAGAACAAAGGCCCCAGTGGAAAAAACAGGAAACTGGAACACACAAAATCCACTGGAAACACCACACGAAGATGACCACTGTTATAAGGGAACAGTGGGCTGAGATTATACAATTTTTTATACAGTGGTGATTTTTTGTTTTGATGGTGGTCTCTTACCAGAATCGCTATCTGTGTATGATAGTAGTTTTATTCACATTTCTTGACTGTTTAAGATACTCAGTTGTTCCCATGTTGTATTCTTCTCTTTCATGTTCTGCATTATTGCACTTATGATATGAAGGCGTTTTTTCTATCTTTGCCTCCTGTCACTTAAGATAACTGGATTCTACTACAGGTGTTATTGACTTTTATCCAGTACTCCGTCATCTGCCCTGGCTAAGTGCTGTTTTTGTTATGCTAAATGCACTTTCTAGTTATTATTCATGTTTATAGTATAGTCTGTATATTTATTTGCTCGGGTCATGCTCCCTAGACCTTTCAGTTTTATCTGGGGGTTGACTGTTGACAGATTCTGTGTTTGTCTAATGTTGATACTTGCCGTCTTACTAACATCTTGTTGGGTCCCCAGATGTTTGACGTTGTCAGAGGTGAGCCGCTTGGTTGGGAGCTACCTAGCATTTGATCGATGGAAACCCTTTTTTGATTTAGATATTTTGGCAACTTGTATTTCTTAATTAAGACTGTCTAGGTTGGCGTTGTTAGCTGCTGGATCCCCTGTCATGCCAAAAGACACCTAGTGGTGTTTTAGCGATTCAGCAACTGGTTGCTGTCTTGCTATTCTGCTGTCTAGCTCGATAGTTGCTGTTGTCAGTAGGATATTTTCTACTGACGGACCGGCTTTTGTAGGTCTGCTTGCCTTCTGCATTTCTCTGTCCAGATGATGGTAACGATCTTTTTGAGCATGATCGCCAAGGTTGGATTTCATTTGAATGGTCTTCTTGAGTGGTAATGGTGTTTTCTTTTTGTGATTGAATGCGAATCCAGGGCACTTTGCAGCTGCGGTTTAGACCAGCTTCACTTGTTGTCTTGCTGCCGCGATGGCCGCACCAATATGCTTTTAACAGAGATTATGGTTTGCAGTTGTCAACAGTTGCAAATTATTGCTTGTTTTAAATGATCAGTTATTTAAGGGAGCTTTCTGCTTTACAGTAGTGCCTGGCAGTATCTCTTTCTCACGCATATTTACATTGCATTATATACTTGGTTTTTTGATGCGCATGGTCTGTTTACTAACCGTATGTTATAAGGAGTTGATTACGAGCTCCGATGAGCGGTTTTAATAATAGAGTTAGTTCTAAAATTTTAATTATCCTAGTAATATCTTAGGGTCATATGTAAAAAATTTTTTTGGTTTTTGGTTTATGATTCGTGTTCCGGTTAGGAATACTTTTATCTAGGTTTATAGCAAGCTTCGTCTGTTATCAGGCTTATATTGTCAGCTTGACAGATGGTTTTATTCATGCAGCACAGTTCATTTAAGGCATTTTTTTGCCAACTATGATGTTTAAGTCACTTCTAAACATTTCCGGATTTTTTATTTTGTTTTACACGGAATTGTTAAAGCTGTGTTTTTAACTAGCTTATCATGATTGCCATAATTATTCAATTTAGGTCTTAATTGACAAGTTTGAGCGCCAAAAGAGTCTGTATAAAAAGCTATCTAATTTTATGTTTCATTACACCTGAAGAAGCGTAATATCAAATGTAGGTATAACCTTAATTATAATGAAAGAAGAGCTTTACAGAGACTGCAAAAGGATCATAACATAGTTTTTAGGCCAGCAGATAATGGGGGACCCCTGCTAGTAATGGACAGACTTGAATATGTGCAAGTGATGCAACAGATGCTTAAAGATGTATCATACTATAATATAATTCATAGAAAAAAAATTAAAGATATACAAGTAAATATTACTCAAACCATACAAGAGTTACTTAACAAAAGCATGATTAGTAATGAGTTAGCTAGATTTCTAGAAGTGGAATGCCCATTGATACCTGTAATACAAGGAATACCTAAGACCCATAGTCTCTGGTGGAGGTTGATGCACAGAAACTTTCTCACTTTATATAGAGAAACAGCTTAGACCAGTTCTGGATAAAAATGAACTAGTTTTAAAAGATACAAAACAATTTCTTATGGATCTATACAAGCATACTAGTAATACACCCTTGCAAACTAATATGATGTTTGTTACATTAGATATTCAATCATTGTTTACAATCATACCAAATGACTTAGGCATTGAATATGTATCAAGGTATTTAACTAAACATAGTGATTATAGTGAATCTTGTATTCAACTTATATGTATCTTTTTGGAGATTACATTGAAAAATAATGTTTTTGTCTTCCTCAATACCATCTATGTCCAACGTGAAGGCATAGCTATGGGCACGTCTTGTGCCAATAGCTACGCCAACATGGACCTAGCGCTATGGGAGGAAGACTATTTATTCTTAAAAACTTGGTTCAATAATCATGTAACCTTCTATTGTCATTTTGTAAATGACGTCTTTCTTATTTGGAAAGGAGATGAAAAAAGTCTAATAGAGAGCATCTCCAAAATGAATGAAATGTTAGAATGTCTGAAATTTTCATTTCATTATTCATATACTAAGGATGAATATTTGGATGTATATGTAGAAAGAATAATGGGGTCATATATTAATACAGGCGTATATAGAAAGAAATGCTACAAGAATACAATACTTCACAGACAAAGCATGCATCCACAATATGTGTTTAACAACATAGTTAAAGGGCAAGCTATGCAAATATCCTGCTTGAATGTCACTGAACAAGGTTACCATGAAGAGATTGATATATTTAGGAGTAGATTAGTAAAGCGAGGATATAAAAGTCATGATATAGATAATAGTCTAAAAGAAATAGATACGGTGAGGTTAGATAGGGCAGCACCATATTTTTCAGGTAGATCCACAGTAGGAGAAAAAATACACAGTAATGAATATCAACAGATACGAATACCAATGTTTTATACAGTAGATAATCGGGATATAATGAATATAATTCAACAGCATTAGCGTGTTTTAACTACAGATGAAGATATATGAAAAATAGTAGGTGCAAAACCAAAGTATTTATTTAAGGATAAACCTAACCTTAAACAGTTATTATGTCATCAGATGAAAAATTCTATCATACATGACCATTTAGGAACTGTACCCTGTGGCAAATGTAATTATTGTCCCTATATAGACCAGAGCCTAGATTTTATACATCCAGATACAGGAATTAACCATCATTTTAAAGTTATAGCATATTGTAACACAATGCATGTTGTATATCTGGCCATTTGCCAGAAATGCCCTTCATTCTATGTCAGTAAGACTGATAGAAAATTCCAAAACAGAATTAGAGAGCATTTATATGCCATAAGAATTAATTATGAGAATAATGCTCTAGCTAAACATGTAATGACTGAAGGTAAAGAACATACCTACAAATTTAAGGTAATAGATGTATATAGGCCTGGGATACGTGAAAGGAATATTAGAAATGCCACAGAGAACAAAGAGGTCAACTGGATTATTAGACTAAGATCGGATAAGGGCAGAGGCCTAAATGAAAGTTACAATAAAACCAGTCCTTAGAAATAGAAAGATAAAGGTTATGAAATAAAGAAACCTTTTATAACATTCACTATATAGGTAAAACAGCAACATAATAGTTACTATTAATATAATCTGAAATGACAAATGTTTTGCATTAGAGTGGAAAATAAATGCCATGGTTCAGTTATAGAACCAAAGTGACAATATATAAGTTAAATTAATAATCTTATAAATAGATCATAGTTATAGTATATTCATAGGGATAAAGTTGATTTGAGTTATCTCAGAACTCTACAGTATGATGGTCATATAATAACTTATAGGTTTATTTGCAAAGAGTGAATAAAAGTATGCAAAGTGCTATATTAAAATTTTGTGGTGAGCACAATTTGTTAGTCGTGACTGCATTGAATGCGTTGCACCTGGACTTGATCACCGATGATATAATTTACAGTGTTAACTACATTTTTTAACATAAGATGGCAGAAAATCCATGATGAGTAGGTGATTATAGCATACTAATATGATGTAAGATAGTTGTCTAGATAGTAGCATTTGCTTTATAAGTAAAATTATGACCCCCCTATAGTAATGGTCCAGTCCATAGATTTTATGTAAAACTTAGGTAGATATAAATTATGCATGGTTTGTTTATTATCAAATATTAGCATTTTTGTATATACGAATGCATTTTTTATATATTATAGTTTTTTGGGAATATGTTTGAGTCGTATTACCTGTAGCCTTTAATGCACGCATACACACACACACACACATATATATATATATATATATATATATATATATATATATATATATGTATTTTAATATATATATATATATATATATATATATATATATTTTTTTTAAGGTTGAATTTATTAGATTTCTCATAAAATAGTACTTTGTAGATGCGTAAAATACTTTATATGAAGAATTTCCATTCTATTATATATGGAAAGTGTATATAATAGGATTGATTCATGGGATTTTCCTGTTAAAATTATATATTATGGAAGCACCTATTTTAAGAGAATGTTCGTGCATATTTGTGAAATTATTGCATATAGTTCCTAGCTTATTTTATGCAAGGAAATTACATATTTTATTAGAATTATTAAGATGGAAAATGCCTATAATAATCAACGAATGCTGTGATTATAATCAAACCATTATGGAGCCCTTCAAATTTATTAGGGCACCAGTGTTATTTAGATGGCAATGACACATTAAAAGTTCACTGCTGAGAAGACGTTTGTTTTCACAAATTCACAACCATGATCATCGTTGAATAATTAAGTATTAAGTAGATTGGAATCTTATACTTATGAAAGATGTGTATATAATATTCAACATTTATGACAGTTTTATTTAGTATAGAACAAAGCATTTAGAAATGCTATTTTATAGGCTAAAGATTTTAGGATGCACAGCAATGTAATATGTTAATGTAGTTAAATGCTTTAGTCAATGTATCCTTAAATTTTAGGTAGTACTGGTTCAATGGGAAGAGAATTGATTAATTGATATCAAATCACATGACAAGTATATAAGTAAATGTTTGTAAGTAAGGAAGGTTTTAATGTCTAAAGAAGTTTTGGTGAAAGCGCTAACCTGTGTACACAATAAAACATATTATTTTATGTTTTACGACCAAGACTGGATTATTTTCAAGAGCCGATTGTTTGCCTTTCCCTGGTTTTCGTTTTTGGATTTATATAGTAAAATACATGAAGTTAAAAATTATGATGAAGGAACTATACAAATGGGTTGGGAATTGTGGGTAACAATAAACGCTGAGGATGGGAAAATTCAACATATTTCATGTTCGATAACTGTGAGTAGTAAGGGGGAATTTGTTAGGTACTGGTGCCAACCTAAAATATGCTATTTTTGGAAAATAATTCAGTACAAGACTATAACCAGCAAAGATGTGGCAAATGTGGGGAGAGAGGGCATACAGCAAAAATTATAGGCCTGTTTGGAAAAAATGTGAACCATTTGGGCACTTCTGGTTTGACTGTTCCATATTATAAAATAAAATGGTAGCTGCATAGGAAAGTTCAAAAGAAACACAGGCAGTAGAAAATATTACTAAAAAGACGATGAAAGAAAAGGTAGTATCAGTGGAGAGGATAACTGAGGAGTTGTTAAAGAAAAGGTTGCTAGGGAAGAAATAGTTCAAAATGAGGTTATTCATACAAGAGAACAAATTTGCAATTTTAGAAAGTATAAATGAAGATGCGAGAGAAATCGAGAAAGGAGAAGAACAAGATAAACATAGTGAGAAATCAATTGGTAGAAGACTTAGGAGAAGGGAAAAATAAGATCTGGAAATAAAACACTTGAAAAAAAGGCAATAATATAAGAAATTTAGGAATAAAAGTGAATTACATTAGAAATTATATAAGAGAGTTGGTGGGGATGCAATGGCATAAGAAATAAAAACAGAATTTTTTTGCTTGCTGGATACCAGATGCAACAAAGAAGAAAAGAAAATAATTCAGGCAGTAAAGGGGGTACAAGTGTTTGGTCTGAAGGAAATGAGACATGTTTTAGAATATAAACCATTATAACAAATGAATAAAGATGAAAATGAAAATTAATTAGATGAAAATTAATTGAAAACATGTTTTTAAAAAAGCATGTCAAAAACGGCATGACATGATAAAGTGTCAGACTTAAAAAACTGTGAACATCTGCTTGGGAGGTGTAGGAAACTCTGAATGTAGAACAGGGCAAAATACAGCATTTATGTAATATGGTAGTAGTGTAATATGCTGGCCTGTGATTTAAGAATAAAAATGAAACCAGAGGGATTACCTGCTTTACATGCATATTATTAGGTTAGGTGTCATTTAAATGTACAAAATTACAGTATTCTCTTTGCATACGTAGAAATGCAGCCATATTAAAGCAGGCTTCACACTCTGAGTTTCATAGAATAAATAGCCTTCAGCCAATAATACTGATAAGATCAGAATGTGCTGTTCATTTTAGTACAATCATATTTTGTTTATATGGTACAAGGGTCTATATTGGAGCATCGAAGTTTCAAAACTTCGAATGTTCTAATATCGACCCCTATTCAGTAAAAGCTGAAAATATCGAAGCAACAGAAAAACTAATTTTTTCCTAGGGAAAGAATTTGGTGGTCCGTTTCTGTTCCTTCGGTATTTTCAGTGCTGTGGTGGAAAGTTATGGGTCGGGTTCAGGTAAGTGTGCAATTGAGTGCGGGTTAGGTTAGTTAGGGTAAGAGTGTGGGTTAGGTATGTGTGCGATTGTGTGGACATGAGGGTTAGGGCTGGTTAAGTGAGTAAGGGTTAGGGCGCAGGTCAGGTAAGTGTGCAATTGTGTGGACATGAGGGTTAGGGCGGGGTAGGTGAGTTAGGGTTAGGGCACGGGTGAGGTGAGTGTGCGATAGTGATGGACATTAGGGTTAGGATTTGGGTTAAGGTAAGTGGATAGTTAGTGGTGTGTGTGTATACTTTAGTGTAGGGTTAGGTGTAAGATTTTAGGTGTATGTGTGTGGATTGCTGTTTGTTTGGTGTGCTTGTGTTGTGTGTATGTGTTTTGGAACAGCAAATTTTTTCCATAGGAAAAAATGTGCTGTTCTGTATGTTCGATGTTTTCAGCTTTCACTGAATAGGGGTCAATATTAGAACATTCAAAGTTTTGAAACTTCGATGTTCTAATATAGACCCTGGTACAAGGCTTGGGAACCAAGGCTAAGGAGGGGTGTGGAGATTTGTAGAGTTTTGGTGTTAATGCAAAATACGTCAGACACAGTTAGTTATGTTAGTTTCATTTGGACTGATATGCAGATAGTCATGGCAGTGCAGTCCTCAAAAGGCAGTATAGGCACTTGAGAGTAGGTGCAGAAGTCAAGTCAAATATCCAGCATTCCAGAATATTAATGATACTATTCAGAAGGAAAGAATTATCAGGGCTGTTATCCAGCTTTCCAGAATTTACAGAATTTCTACAGACTATTTTATGAAAATGAATGCAGAGGACTTTTTCAGTTTATCGGCACTGTTATTGCAGACAGTATTCTGATATTGTTGACATCTATCTTCATGTTTAACTGAACTACAGTGTGTACAGACACTGACAGAATACAGGAAGATTTGTCCCATAAAGGAGAGACTGGCATGTGTTCAGCACAGTTCTAGGTAATTAACATAAAAAGATATTTATTCCAGTTGCATTGCAGCTGTCTCCAGTTAATTCCAGTATTATACAATCATATCAGTTATTTTGCATATACAGATGTGGAAGAGGAAAAAGGAATGTTTAATGGGATAGAAAATGTGATAACTAACTTATCTTTAATTATATTAATTGATTATAATGGCAATTTAAGAAAAGAAAAGGTAAAATGGCACAGGATGTTAACATAATGAAAGAGGTGATGAAAATTGTAGATTATTGTTAGAAACATAAAACAGAATTTACATATAAAAAGGTAAATTTAAAGATGGAAATAGATTGTCATATATTCAGAGGATATGATAGAAACTGATGGGTGAAGTAAAGAAGCTATATTTTTGTAACAAAGCAATATGCACATGTCTAGAACAATTAAGGTATAATAGATGAAAATGGATACAACATTAATAGGGAATAAGTTAAAAAAGGAATATTTGATAAAATAGGAAGTAAGTTAAAAAAGGAATATTTGCCATAAAGAGAGAAAGACATTGTGGAAGAACTTCTAACAATTAAATAATTTTACAAGAGTATAACATATTCATGGTAAACATATAATAAAGTATAAAAATGTTATATTCACAAAGAGAGAACCAAGAGAAAATATTAAAAAATAAAAAGAAAAATATGACGAAGAAAAGGAACATTATGTTAATTATTAGAGATAAAAAGTAGTAACTATGAGAAAAAGGAGAAAAATATATGAATAATAAGGAGAAAGTTAAAAATATTCCCCCGGATTCATGAAGCTTAGCGCAAGGCCGGTGTAAGGCCTGCGCCGGCCGTGCGGCGTATAAATGGTGTAGTAGCACCATATGCATATTAATGAAGGTGCGCCGCTACAACATCCAGTGCATAGGACATGTGCACAAGTGTATGGGGCATTACTAAGCTGTGACCGGAGGCGTGTCAATGTCGGCTGGTGATGAGATACCTAAACTGCTGAATATTATAGCCTGCCTGCAATAGTAATCGCACCTATCAGTGTCCGTGGATAATGAAACGTATGCAAAGCATGCAAGACAGTTCCCGGCCACACAAAATGGAGAACCAAACAGAAATGCACGCAACATAAGATAATATCCCGTCCATGGAACAAATGATATTTAAAATCGCATGTCTGTAATGTACTACACTGTCAGAAGTTATACCCAGCGGAAGTGAAGCACATCATGTCAGCGTGCCGCCAATACACACGTCTAGCCCCATGGGTATGGTCACTAACAGTTCCACAGTGGTAGTGATAGTACACAGCAGGGCAGTTGTGGCTATATAACAACCATAAAGAAACCTGACAGTCCAAATTGTATACCAAACACACACAAACATATGTATATTAAAATGTGCTATACACATGAACAGGAACGTACCCGTCACATACACATAGGATGCTATACGCGGAACTGGGATATCCAAAAGTAGAACCCATGCATGCAAATGCAATACGCAACAACCCCAGTATAGCACATAACCCGCACTCATGTCCGAATGCCCACCAAATCCAGCTACCAGCCTTGCGCATCCGTACACCTGCACATAGCAAGTATTCCCCATATGTAGTAGGAAGTATCGTCCTAGGCAGTGTCCGGATTGCAAATATGGATCCCACGATTGTAAACATCCCATCACAGGTACGTAAATCCAAATGCCCGCGCGTTAATGTTACGGCAAAATGTGTGTAAATCGTGCGTGGGATAAGTAACCTGTTGAAACCTCAGAGTTGTGTACATGCCACAGTGTCCATTACTGTACACATCTGGACAAAACATGTATGTGTAGTCATGGTACTGTTCAGTTTCTACACAGACATGCAATTCATACTACGCAGGATGGAACAGCTGTCCACCATGCAGGTCACCCCACTAGGGTTGCCACCTGTTCAGATGGCCAAGGTGGGACATCCCTTGTAGAAATGTGAGAATTTGCAGGATAAAACATACCCCCGGCCAGTGCAAAGGACAGAAATACACGTGTATGCCAAGATAAAAGCTCATGCCATAGCATTTGAATAGCTTATGCTATCCCAAATAATAGTTATGTGTACCAGATACAAAATACCTGTATCATGCAACTAGTACAGAAAATAAGAAATATATTATTGTCTTAAAATCACAGGACATTTGCCATGTCTTAGGTGTCGCATGAGGACACAACTGTCCAAAGTGGGACCTCCCCTCGCAAAGAGGAACAAGTGGTAACCCTACACCCCACCGAATTGTCGACAGTATATATTCAACTCAATCACATACCGACACCACCTCTCAACCTATTACAGCAACAAAACTTGTACAAAGCCCAAAAGGATGGGAGGACAAAGAGGGACAGATGTAATTACTGCTCCCACAAGCTTCGAAAGTTCACTGAATAATAGTATGTACATAAGCAGGAATTGTTGTGAAGGATGTGGGGAAGTCCCCCGTATTACAGAGGTCCATACAAATATACTGTAACAAACCGTCACATATGTTGACTGTACTACTGCATACCCGCAGTTAATTCATAGTTACATCATGTGCAAAATAATAACCCCCATAAGAATGAATACAGGAAATAGTCAAATGTGAATGGGAACACCACTCACTGTGGATCATGTATCGTAACCAACCCCACCCATATTATGTATTGCCAACATCATAAGCTGCGGACAGGTGCCCAAACACCTGTGTCTGTAAACAGATTAAATGTACAAAATGTACAATCCCTGTCCATGTGCTTTGTCTGACATTTGAAAACAGTCAGGGCAGTTCCATTCACCAGTCAGACAAGCCTAAACCCAGATCACCACATGAACACCCTGACAATTAAAGACCTGTATGTGTCAGGAATATAAGCCTTTGGGTTCTGAATATCCCTGCAGTGATGAAATATGCAGCTTGGGTCCAGAGCAGTAGGGAATAGGGAATGTGTAACATGTAGTACCGCATTCTTCCCAGCAGGAGAATGGATGCCTGTGATGTAAGTGAAGCAGAGAGGCATATGTTAATGTAGCTATGTACTATGGGTATGCATATAAATGAGTCAGAACACCAAATGTATACTGGTTACAGCATCCGGCCAACGTGAATGCAGTCCCGGTTGAACAACGACTACAGCACATATAATGTGAAAGTGTAATGAATGTGTCTGTGCTGTACAGACAGTTAAATATGTAAAGGTGAACGTGTGTTTCGCAAACGTCCATTAACGGGATTACAGATAAGTACTGGTACTGTCACAAGTAATAAAGCCCACGTAAGCACAAAGACTTAGTAAACATATGTAACCTACAATAAGGATATGTATGCGCGCCCGCGCGTAACCTACAATAAGGAAATGCAAGTGCACCTGTGCGTGTGTGATCCACTCACAGCATAGTAAATGAATACTGTTTCCCCCATGTTAGTTATACATGGCTCAAACCCGTTAACCTCGTAAAGTATGAAACCAGATGAAGCCATGCAAACTACCAGTACATATAGGGACAAACCCCAGATATGTGCCAGAACAAACATAGAAAGTGGATAGAATAACGAGTGTGTCAGTAGCATGGATTCTCCGAAGGGTATGCAGTCGTAACCTGAACTGCTTGCCAGAAATCCCCACCGTAAGTCTCAGATGAAATGCCACTACATTGCCAGATAGACACAGGTTTATGTAAAACACAGCGAAGATAAAGGGGCAAGCAGCTGTACACTCAGCGACAATCTGTATAGTGGAAAGGTATGGTATGGGTATAGATATATGTGTATACACATAATCCACAGACGTAAACCAAAGCAAGTTATGAAATGAGGATTGTACATGTATATATGTATACACAGCTGACTTATGTCCCGTAGATATGACATATGTACATAAATAAGCGACGTTACATCTAATATGGGTAGACAAACAGACATGCAGGAAAGGTGAATAAACCGCAGAATTCAAAAATATTGACCAGAAAGTGACAGTCCAGCAAGTTCTACACTTTAAACATGCAGATAGGTGTCCATTGCAGGACTCCATAAATTGGAATACGTAGTGTCAACCGACATTGATGCAAAAGAAGTGACCGCAGCAAATACGAAATAGCTGTACATGCAACAGTATCAGGTGCAAGGGTGATGACACGTGTCGATAGAATGTATGATGTACGAACTGATATCCGGAGAGTGGGGAGTGCATATAAGTGTCTCCACACTTCAGTAACGCACACATTAAAAATGTGTAATGGGTACTGTAGAGGGTTGTCAAGTATGGGAAGCATGGGTATGCAGATATGGGCCTAGGTGTTGTTTGGCAGGGATTTCATAGGCCCACCCCGCGGGAGTGATGTGGGTATAGCACACGCCTATATCCCCAATAATGGGGCAAACCATCCACTGGATATTGCGAAAACCATTTTGGCAATATGTAGGGCCCTATATCAGTGTCATGTAGGTGATAATCATGGATGGGCATGCGTATGACCAAGATGGTACCCATAACTGGCAGACTGTCAGAATAACACAGCTGCACTAAGGCATAGTACATGAAATACAAATAAGGACTATATTAGATATACCCCAGACAAAGTAAGAACGTGGTGAGAATACTGGCATACCCATGAATACGGATGTTATGAGTGTTACTAATCATGTAATGGAAATGTCAGTCACTATTATCTACCGCACAGTCCATAATGCCTTGCCAGCAATTTACCAGAAAGGCACATCACTATGACAAATGTAACAAGGTCAAACATCAGGGTGTTTACCCATAATGTGTACAGGTTAGGGGTATGAAGGTAACCCATCCAGAATACATGTACAGAACTAGTGATACTAGGTGGACAGGTGAGAAGAAAGACATCAGGATAAATGAGAAAACATGTACAAGTAACACGCATGTACACCGACAAATGTGAATGACAACGTATGCCCTGTGAATGTCAATGTGGAAGGTTAATAGACACAAACGTAATGTGTCCCTCAGGGTGTCATGCAGTGTCACTGTAACAATGTCCAGTCCCCCAGACACGTACGTGAGCTCTGCCACTGATGGAAAGCGCAAATACCGGCGCACACATATGGCACATGATAGACCAATTAGTGTGGATAAGCAGCTGTTGGCCTGTGTGAGGAATACAACTGTCTGGGTGGGTGTGTCCTGCAATATAAATGTAATGGCATGTGGCCTGTGATGCCACCATACAGTGTGTGTATTGGTGTCAGAAAGTTGATATTTTGTTACAGACACATACTCCGCAACTGTACAGATTTACGATGAATGTACAGAGTTCTGCCTCATATGTTGGGTGTGTTCCACGTAACAGTAACATTCTGGCACTTCCATGATAACTGAAGACATGAAATGATGAAAAACATGTGCGTAAGACACCAAATCCGACAGAAAAGCCATACTAATGCAAAACCTATTATTGTGCCAACTATTTACGTTTGTAAGAGCAACATGTCAATATTGCCCCTATGTGTCCCACTATCAGATAAGGCCTTGTCCAGCAACTTGCTCTAGGAGGTGGAGTGGTATGAACAGAAACAGATACATGTGTGAGGAAACAGCAATATTGACTGCAAGATAACGCAGAAGGAATGGCATGCGCTGCAGTAGGACGTGCAGTACTGTCCGCAGGTATGTGCTGACATTGCAAATGACACAGCAGTCTACATGAAGAACCTTTAGGGCTGTCACCTTTACAAATGATGATACTGGGACATACCCACATCCATGCACACAGCACAAATAGACATACACACATCAAAACTTGGCCATGATACATGAAGCCTCCGGTGTGTACGAGTACAGTGAGGGTACAGCAAGGATAGATGTCTGCCAAGATATACAGCAAATGCCTGTAAGGGTGTGTAACACCGCCCGTAACACGGACGTTGCATGGACAATGTTGGGAGTTGCAACATACCCCATTGGTATGTGAAAGCTATGCAAATATGCGATACATAAAACAGTTAGCTGCCCATGCAAGAGCAGGGTTATGGGCAGAAAATATATATATATATATATATATATAGAGAGAGAGAGAGATACAGACATACACACTCACACATGGCAGGGCTGGTAATTGAACCTACACATGACTACCCTATCACACTACAGCATGACGCATTTACAGAACACGCTACCGAGACTACTCAACACAGCAGACACACAGGCATTCTACTAGGTGCGTGTCAACATCCACAAAGACAAAGATGGCAGCAGGATACGTCTGTATTGCAAAGCATCTAAAAGCATAACCTGAGTCCCCAGGTGCACTGGAGCATGCGCACATGCACACACACACACACACACCTGGCAGGCCTGGAAATCGAACCTACACCTAACTACCCTATCACCCTACAGCATGACGCATTTCCAGAACACGCTACCGAGACTACTGAACACAGTACTCCCAGAGGCATACTTCTAGGTAGGTGACATCATCTGCAAAGGCAAAGATGCCGAGAGGGAATGTATGTGTTGTGAGGCATCTAAAAGCATTACTGTGTCCCCAGGCAGCTGGAAACACCCGCACACTTGGAAGGGGCGGGAGTTGAACACACACCTACTTACTCTAACACACTACAGCATTGCGCATTTACAGAACGCGCTACCGAGATTACTGAATACAGCACTCTCAGAGGTATACCTCTAGGTGGGTGACATCATCCGCAAAGGCAAAGACGCCCATAGGGAATGTATGTGTTGTGAGGCATCTAAAAGCATTCATGTGTCCCCAGGCAGCTGTAAACACACGCACACACACACAGACACACTTGGAAGGGCCGGGAGTTGAACACACACCTACCTACTCTAACACACAACAGCATTACGCATTTACAGAACGCGCTACCGAGATTACTGAGCACAGCACTCTCAGAAGCATACCTCTAGGTGGGTGACATCATCTGCAAAGGCAAAGACGCCGATAGGGAATGTATGTGTTGTGAGGCATCTAAAAGCATTACTGTGTCTCCAGGCAGCTGTAAACACATGCACGCATATACACACACACACTTGGAAGGGCCAGGAGTTGAACACACACCTACCTACTCTAACACACTACAGCATTACGCATTTACAGAATGCACTACCGAGATTACTGAACACAGCATTCTCCGAGGCATACTTCTAGGTGGGTGACATCATCCGCAAAGGCAAAGATGCCGATAGGGAATGTTTAGAGAGTGAGCGGTCTGAAAGCATATTACCGTCCCAAGGTAGACGTACACAAACACACCAGTGCTGTCAACGGGCCAACTAATCATCTACAGAGCACAACAAACACTGAATAGATATGGGATGCGCCACAGACAATACACCCTTTGAGAGAGCAACAAGTGTGTTCAATGTAGGCATCCATCATGACATTGAAATTGGACATCTGGTGCCTGGATGACCATGATGGTTATACAGGATGTCAATGGCCATGCCCACATGCTTAGTATCACACGTCTGTTTGGAATGTACTGTGTGTCCATCTACACAACAGCGTACTGGGCATGCTCACACACATAGCTGTTGCAAAGGGCCATCTTGCATGCACACGGAGTCTAATCACGGACGGGCGCAGTGTGGAATGTACTGTGTGTCCATCTACACAATGGCGTACTGGGCATGCTCACACACTTAGCTGTTGCAAAGTGCCATCTTGCATGCACATGGAGTCTAATCACAGAGGGGCGCAGTGTGGAATGTATTGTGTGTCCATCTACACAACGGCGTACTGGGCATGCTCACACACTTAGCTGTTGCAAAGGGCCATCTTGCATGCACACGGAGGGGCGCAGTGTGGAATGTATTGTGTGTCCATCTACACAACGGCATACTGGGCATGCTCACACACTTAGCTGTTGCAAAGGGCCATCTTGCATGCACACGGAGTCTAATCATGGAGGGGCGCAGTGTGGAATGTATTGTGTGTCCATCTACACAACAGCGTACTGGGCATGCTCATGCACTTAGCTGTTGCAAAGGGCCATCTTGCATGCACATGGAGTCTAATCACAGAGGGGAGCAGTGTGGAATGTACTGTGTGTCCATCTACACAATGGCATACTGGGCATGCTCACACACTTAGCAGTTGCAAAGGACAATCTTGCATGCAGATTGAGTGTACACACAGAAGGGCACAGTAAGGTATAACTGCCCTCATGCACAGGGCGGTCACACATGCAGTGACCTGTACACACACAGCTGCCATCACAGCTGTCACAGGTGCAGGTCACACACGTATACACTGCAGTGTACACTGTAGCTGTCAAGTCAGCACCATGTCGTTGGTGAAGCACTACACAGCCTTACGGTCCCACAACACCATGTTGCACATGACCACTGGGCTGTACAGTGGTGTACAACAGCTGTGCAGAGTACACACATACCAACAGGGATCCAACAGGTGTTATGCATTGCAACAATGCCAGTATACATGAACAGGTTGGCTCGTGACATACCATGGCCCTTACACAGCTGTGACACCTGACTGTTGCTGTACACCAATGAACACACATCTGGGTCCATCGTACATGAGATTGTGTGCATGTTTGCATGGACTGCACACACAACACATACATACATGGCCTTTGACGCACCTCGTGCATAAAATTGGCCCAATCAATGCTACACATGCGAATTGAAGGTGGGCCTATGTCTGTTGAATGCTCACACTACAGGGGGTAGCAGTGTTGACCGGAACACATACCCCTGTACTGGTCGCCTGTGACACCCGTGATATCATACCGCAGTCCATGTGTCATGTATGTCAACACACGTCCAACAATAGCAATACATACAAACATGGCAACAGGAGACACATGTGACATCAGTACTGTGCATGCAGCAAACATGCAAGTGCAGTGGCCGATGTCCGTAACATAGTTGCACCTACCTACGACATGCAGATGCAATGCAGACCCATCATTGACATCTGTATACGGTGACATACAAACAACACGTATGGAGGGATGTGTGTACATAACATGGTGAGCCACCTGTCTAGATGTATGTGTGCAGGGGGTGGCTCACAGTTGTGTCACACACCATCCTATCTTGCCATGTGCTAACTGTACGCTATGTAGCTGTTACGTGACGGTGCTGACATAATGCATACACAGCGGTCAGGTGTTAACAACTATATGTCATATGGCACCTGTAACACCTAAAACCTCCCGTGTGTATATAGCAGCACATTTGCCAGATATAGCGTTGGTACACATAATGCAATCAATACCACTGCATGTCCAGCAAACGTGTCATCATATGGCTGGTGTATCATTCCCAGCACTGCCATGTGTGTCCAAATGTGTGACCAGGGTTGCCACATATTGCGGGGAATATGTCCCAGTTGCTACACATCCCTGTACACCATTGTAGAGAACTGTACATACGTCAGTGTGGGAAGCATGACGTTCACCGGTGATGTGCATCACACACATCGGCTGTCCGTATACACATGTGTGGTCACCACAGTGTGTGTGTGTCTGTATGTATGTCTGGTGCTTGGTGTGAGTGTGTATGCTAATATACGGTGGGAAATTATCACTGGCCCCACGTGTTGACTAACCCATAATGGTGATGCATTGCACAACCCTGTTGATGTCATAGGTCCCAGCCATACTGGCTACCTGTGCATGTCCCTTCTCTGTGACTCTTTGCATGGGTGCATAGTACTGTGAGGGTGATGACCACATAGGCAAGGGTCCCCAGCTGCACACTATGGGGTGTGCATTATAGTGGTGTACATCCCGTGACTGTGGCCATGTTCACGTACTTTTACGGGTCCTACTGCTGCACAGCGTGGCCTCCAGCTACCAAGTGACACCTCACATCATCATTGGCCAGGCTGCTGTGTACAACCCCTGCACCATGTCACCATACCTGTAATGTGTCCTGCTATGTATGTCACGTCTCTGTCCAGTGTAGTCTGTGGCACCGACCACATGCATCAGGTGCAGTATATGTGCAGACATCTGTGTCATGTTTGTGTGTCCAACACTCAGGATGAGGGTACATGTAGCATGCTGATATTGCCAGACATGCCTGTGTGTACTCCACAGTTAAACGTGGGGGACTGAAAACACTGCTACCTGTAGGCACATGCAAGTACACCATAGGGGGGAACCAGGGTATCACAACAAACATGCTGCTACAGATGTAACCGAGACACATACCATGAACACATCACAATGCATGCTGCACCTGCACTACATGGTGTGACTGGTGCATGTTGACAGTACACAAACCTATGTCACATACACAACTCAGTATTCACACACAACCACTGCAACATACACATCCCTCACTATGCATACACATCTCTCACTATGCTGTTCACCCTGTGCATCAGAATATTTGTGCATAACCCTGCACCAATGGTGTGGATGACAGGGATGTGGCACAGGCTTCATCATATGCACAGGGTGATATGTTTGCCAGGGGCATAGGCTGCACCAATGGATAACATCATGTCTGTGTGTAAGGGCCGGTGAGTCGACTGGACATATCTGTGCAGAATACATGTGGGTGTTGTGGAGCCCTACAGTTGTGTTTGCTGTGTGCGTGTATGTGTGTACACAGTTCTGCCATTTGTGATGCCTACACAGGGTATAACTGACAGCCCCAGATGGTACAGTGCAGGTTGTACAGCTCACTGTGTCCATCCACGGCCACATGACCTGTGCCTGCCTGGGGTTTCACGGGCACTACCAGGTGGAGGTACAGAGTGGCTACTGTCCGATGACACATGTCCGCTGGAAACGTGTCCCCGCTGAGACCATCCAGGGCCGCGTCCACGTGACCTGCTGTGTCCTGGTGTTGACAGCGCAGCAGCAGCTGCACTGCTACTGCTACCGGCACTATGGGAGCGGGCATGTGAGGTGGCACGGTCACGTCGACCTACACTAGGTGGTGTTGCTGGCCTACGTCCATGTGGCCTATGCCTCACTCCTACCAGGTGTTCCAGCACAGACAGCTCCCGCTCACGGATTGCCATGCCTCGGTCAAGGATACCGACCATTTCACCTAGTCGCCTATCCAGAACATTAGCAATCTGCTGTTGAACATTCGCCAATGCCTGGATGTTGTCATTTAGGGTGTGGATAGCAGCCCTCTGCAGCCTCTGCCCTTCTCTGTTCTGCCATTCAGCACGTGCCTGTGCTGCCATTACAGTCTGGAACATGCGTCTGGTGATACCAGCTGCTGCGCTCTGTCCTGCAGGTGCATGTCTGCCAGAGGTCCTCCTACGAGCAGCACCGGCCACATGCCTGTGTGGCACATCTGCAGTCATTACACTGACACCATGGTGTGCAGACACACCTTCTGTAACCACTACACGTTCCTGTCCCACGCCAACAGATGCTGACTGTCCTTCCTCTATGGCCACCGGTGATGTGGTATGTGTTGGCAGCAGAACTGTGTGCGGGGAAGAGGCGGACATAGCTGGGATGGTAACCATTGGCACAGATTCAGCCCCTGACAACCCTGCCTGTACCTCATGCATATGTTCATCACCGCTAGTATCTGTGGGGACACTAACATCAGATGAACAGCAGGAGGGTAACGCACCTACATCACCTGTGAATGCAAAGAAATACTGTAAAGTACAATAGACACAGACACACACACACACACACACACACACACACACACACACACACACACACACACACACACACACACAGACACACACAGACACATACACACACACACACACACACACACACACACACACACACACACACAGACACACACAGACACACACACACAGACACACCATGCATGTGATTTGTCAGATGGCTTGCAGCATGCCTGCGATAGAGCAGAGGGCATTCAGCTCAGACATTAATAGTGTTAGTAAGCATACCTCCCTGGGGTGCACAGTACAGCAAGCAGGTGTCATATCAGTAGCCATGCAGGTCACACAATCATGGTAGTATGCATGCATCTCCATGATACACCATGTGGGCCAGAACAGGATAACAGTACACGTCTGATGTGTACTTGACGTGTAATCTGCTGACATGTGCATTAACATGCATACATGTTTGACACAATGGTGTCCTGACACATGTACACCATCATAATGGGCTTCACATTGCAGTGTTGTGTGTATGCCCTACAGATAGAATGCATGTTTATTAAATGTGCATGAGCACGGGAGGGTAGTGTGAGCCATCTACATTGCTATACAGTGTGAAGTACAGACACTGTGCCAGTGTATGGCAACATGAGGCATGTATGTTGCTGTAGAATGCATAATGTGTACACATTGCATAGCCATAACTGCAACACAGTCGTGATGTTCGACAGATGGTATATGGTAGACTTCTGTGACACCTCCAGTAGCTGTGCACAGGCTTTTAGGTTGTCCACTGTACCACATCAACTGTGTAGTTGGTCAACTAGGGCTATAATTAGACCATGTGTAGACAATGTGCAACAGGGTGTATACACATCCCATGTACTGTGTGGCTACATGTCTCAGGCCATCGCCCATGGCCATGTGTGCACATGTGGTGGCCATTGTGTGTGATGAGCATCTTCTCCACATGTCTGTGTGGTCCCATATGATATACACCCATACATGTCAGATATGTCACATTCCACAGGTCTATGCAGACAACGGGTTGTATGTTTGGTATGTGGGATATAGGTCATGTGATAGTGTGACAATATTGCAGACAGGACACTACATGTCTGGGACATGTCTGGTGGCACATCACAGTGTGTGAACCCGATGCGGGGGCATATGACACAATGGTGACACTTGTGGGCTGCCCATATCACAGCTCACTGTGTGGTACTGTGTGCATACCACACATGTAGTTCCAATGCATACTACATATGCCTCCATTGTAGAACACTTCCACCGTTGTATGCAAAGCTGACCACACATGTCGCAATGACATGTACTATGGTTTCAAGTCAGTGTATCATTACGTTTGCATATATTGCACATGGGTGGCATGTGTGAATGCATGTTGGTGCGACCTGCATATCATGACTGGAACAAACATCAGGTGTGCAAGTGTTAACTGGCCACATGGCAAATAGATCTACACTGTAACATGCCTGATACTGATGACAGTCTCACCTGCAATGGACCCATGTCTGTGCAGCATGCCAGAGGTACCTGTATAGGGGTGACACACCAGTATGCACATTATTAATGACTGTATGACAGCCACAGGTTGCACTGTGCATGTGCACACATTCACCTGTGTAATAGCATATAGTATGCACATGTGTGCATACACAACATAGCATACTGTACTATGCAGCATGTGTGTCCACATACCTGGCATATGTTGTTACTTTACATTATGTACAGTGACACATGCAACTACATGGGATATAATAGCCATATGTGCATTACTGACTTACCAGGCAACTCCAGGCTCATTGGTTGGGAGACACCCACCTCCACGATGGCAGCTAGTGTTTCTGGATGCTGTTCCCTGGGTGTCCCCAGACTGGCCAGTAGCTCCTCGGTGTGTGTGAGTGGGGGCTGGGTTGGTGGCCCACCACCTGTTCCACCTTGTTCCCTGGCGATTGCAGTGGCATGCTGTTTTGCATGTCGTATCAGGTCCGTGCAGTGTCTGCGCACCTGCTGGTAGGTGCGGTTATGGCCACCCACATCGTTCACCCTCCTGCGTAGATCCTGCCACAGGTCATCCCACTGCTGGGCATGCTGTGGCACATGGCTAAACAACAAGTCATAGTTGTCATGGAGCAGTGGGATGAGGACATCATCCTCCTGGCGGGTGTATGCTGGGAGGCGTGTACGGGGCATTATCTGTAAAACATAATGATGGTGACAGGTCACAGTTTCAGAGATGTACAGAGATACTGCTGCACATACATACCTACAGGCCATATGTATCCTGTTATTGTACATACCGATAGACGGTACCTGTGGTATGCATGTTATGCCTGTTATGCTGTGTTGAATATCTGTCATATCTACCTATAATACTATACATTACACATATTTCACATAGTATCCCATGATGCAAAGCATACTTGCTTAGCAGGACCACCTTACATATGTCACTAACGTTATTTGCCCATACACATGCGTGTGTGACAGTAGATCAACATATACTATCCCCTGCTATGGCACGTCCTTGTTGGACATACCCTACCACTGATGGTGGGTTGTATGGCATTGTTCTGTGTAATGGCCCCATGTAGCATCCCTTCTGGTGTCTGTGCTATGTACCTTGTGTCCCACTGCTGGACACACAGATTCTACAAGCGTTAGTATGCTCAGCAAGACATCACTACATAAATACCTTTCCCCACTTTATGCATTGCAGACACGTTTAATTAATGCAAACCAGGCTATACGTACAGTAAAACTAGTTAATACAGATCATGCTATACATAGCCTTACATATCGGGTGTTCTACATACCTTGTCGTCATTACAGCATTTCAATTCTATCTCTCTCACAGTGTTTCCAATGTTTTTCGGTATGAGCATACGGTTTGAATGTCTGGCGAGTCATCCTTATATACGGCGATACCTGAAACATGTGGATTCTTCCCACCAATTGGTGTTCCTGAGTGACTAATTACTTGCATATCAGCTGTGCAGCTACTCCATTCACCAATTACGCAGCGACAGTGGGGTATAATTGGATTCTCCACTTGGGCGTTGCCTATTTGCCCTACCTTTGGGGAGACGGTCTGTATTGTGTTTTGTTATGTGTAACTGCAACTGCTATGCATGGAGACAAGTATAGTTTGGATTCATGTCCCCCGTGGATTGTGTGTGACAGGTAGAGTATTTGGTTCAACATGTGGGTGTACCTGTCATCCCGACGTCTGATAATGGAGTATTGCAATCAATACCTGTAACATGGCTGTTTGTTCCATTATACTACGCCTGCAATTTTGCATGTCGACTTTAATTGTGTCTCCCACACGGTATGTTGTGGGTTCTGCAGATGTAATTGACTGACTGGATGTATGTGCTGCTATTACAGTTTGTATTGCTTTAGTTTCTAGTGTGGGGGATGTCAGTGGTTGTACGTAACATATACGGTTTGTGGGCCTTGCATTTCTACATAATCCGTATATATGTGTGTGGGCTCCGTCCCTGATTACAGAGCTAACAGTTAGTAGACTTATGTTACGGGATTGTACGTTGGGCCGTTGTTAATTGGTTTCTATATCGTCTGCAGGTGAGCTTGCTACTTGTATACCTCCGTAATTGCAGCGATATATCAGGGGATATGTGTAGGTGACAGCTATCCCTTGAATTTCTGTCCCAGATATTTGCAGTCATTGTGGTTGTGTTGTTAAAGGAGCCTGTTTGCCATGGGTTGCCACCTTATCATATGGTCATTGTTGGACACTTATGGACACAAAGCGGTGTTTACAGGCCAACATGTGGCCACGGTCAGTACACAGGTAGCACATACTTTTATCCTCACTACATACCTATTGTTTTGTGACTTTGGATACCTATCATATTGCATGTGACATTTAAGTTTCTTACATACAGGCATGACTATTAAATACGACTGTTACATTATATATGGGACATATTTATGTCCTACCATCTCGGACATTTGTCCTTTGTACTGTTTTATGTCAGGACACACCTGCCCAGGGTGGGGATGTCCCTCCTACTGTGGTACAGGTAGTTACCGTATGCCTACGTCTAGCTATACCCACACCTACCATACTGGTCTGCCTCTAACTTGGCACCAACATACACATGTTGCGGATACACACACACATTACAGTCACAAAGAAACGCACACAGCACCCTCGATGCACACTTACACAGACCACGGCACTCACAGATTCAGTTGAACACAATACCTACGTGGACCGCGACACCGTCAGCAGTGACTAACCATCCCTTCATATCATCATACTATTACTTGTGGATGTACTGTTCCGGTACTGTGTTCTATCGGTCTTTCAGCCTCGTGGTTACGCATGTCAGTATGTTACACAATCCTTGGTTGGTGGTATCCTATTTATTTGTACCTCCATGATGTTATGAATGTCGTTGGTCTATCTATCATATTTGCAGATATCGCTGAATCCATCTATATCACCATATATCCCTCTATTCCCCTTTCTATCTGTATCATATATATGCATATGTGTACATATATATATATATATCTATATATATCTATCTATATTTATATATATATATATATATATATATATATATATATATATATATATATCTGGCGGGGAACGTGACAGGCACACAGCACCACCATATGCTGTAGGACTCATGTACTGTTCAGGTGTTGGCATTCCGTGTTGCACTGGCTGTTGTGTTTACAATGTTTGAGGGCTGCCTATGTAGGAGTCACACATTGGGCCACCTATACATTACAATTTACATGTGGTCATGTTTGTGTGCCATCCATTTTACTGTGTGTGCAGGTGGAGAGGTGTCAGTCCGTAGGGGCCTGCACGGTCAGACAATGTGCTATACGTTCCCTCTTTGCCAAGGCATAGGCATATTGTGCACGCCTCCATCTGCCTACTGGGGCTGGCACAGTGTGTTCATGGTCTGTATCCCTCTGTGCCTGTACTGGCCTTGGCAATTGTGGTGGGCTATGAGGGCCTTCACCATTTTGTCCCTGCTGCAGCTGCTTCCGCAGGATCATATTATGTAGCATGGCACATACTATGATGATGTGGGCACACGTGCCTGGAGAGTACTGCAAGGCTCCACCAGATGTATCCAAGCACTGGAACCATGATTTCAGCATCCCGAACACACGCTCTATGATGATTCTGGTTTGTGCGTGTGCCTCATTATGGCGTTCTTGCATGGGTGTGTGTGCATTTCTGATGGGAGTCATCATCCATGGCTCCAGTACATAGCCAGCATCCCCCACAAGATGGCCATGTGGGATGTCCCCCCTGACAAATACCTGATACAGCTGTGAGGCATGCCAGATATGGGAGTCATGGTAGCTTCCAGGGCTGCCAGCACACACATCCATGATAATGCCCTGGGCATTGCACACGACCTGGCAGTTGATGGAGTGGAATCCCTTGTGGTTTATGTAGCGCATACCATGCTCACCGGGTGGTGACTTGATTTGTATGTGCGTGCAGTCTATCGTACCCAGTACCTCCGGGTATTGTGCCACATGGTGGAAGTGACGCATATTGCTGGCCAACTCCTCCTGAGTTCTGGGGAAGTATATCTGCTCATTAGCATGTGGTAACATGGCATCCAGGAACTGGTGTAGTACCCTGGATGCTGATGCCTGTGAGATACCCATTATATCTCCAGTTGGCCTTTGAAAGGTACCTGTGGCCAGTATTCACAGGCTTACACATACCTTCGTGTCCACTGGTATGGGTTCCCCTCTGCTGTTTCTGGTTCTCAGGTGTGGCCGGCACAGCTCCACTATTTGCTGTACGATGTCCCTGTCCACCCTGTAATGCTCTACTATCTCCAGGTCATGTAGCCCCTGGTAAGTTACCCTTGGTCTGAACACTCTCCTTCTCCTCCGAGGCCTGCGGTGGTTGTCGGCATCATCCTCAACAACGCCGTCAGTCTCTGACACATGCTGATGAATCACAGCTATGGCAGCTCCCAACATGTACATTTTAAAAGTTCCCCATGTGTTTACACCTATGGTGCGGTGTTTGGGAATACACAGGTGTGTGTTGGGTGCTTACACACTTTATACTATTGTGCTGTGAACACCGATGATGTCATAGAGTGTGTATGTACGTTCATAGCTACAGGTTACGTTATGTGTTTTACTGCCGGGACTACTATTGTGGTGCCTTTGGTGTTGAATTACATTTGCCTGCCGTGGATTACCTCTTGACCTTCCCTTTACATTTCTGCACATTGCACCTACCATTTTCTGGCGTGCATCCTGCAGCCTACTTTCATTTGTGCTTTCCTGGACCTGGCATATCTTGCGTTATGTGTGCTACTGCCGGTCTTCTGTCGGTTTGCTTCGCTCTGCTGTGTCAGGTCTCCTACCTTTGCAATCCAATACCTCCCCTCCTTTCTTTGCATTCACATGCCCCCCCTATCTTGTTTTGCAGGTTTCTGCAAGCGGACTTGTCAGCTGCCGTCGATTGGCCTTCGTGGGTTGATTGGTGTTGATTGCTCATTAGTACTCCAATTACCCTACTTCCACATTTCCTTCTTTTCTTCCCCTGTCCTTCCTGTTTATGCTATTGTTTGTGGTGCGCGCGTCTGATTACTGGGTTTCAGGCACGTTTCCATCCTCATACACATGCGCTTTTGGCCACCATGTGTGCTCTCAGCTAAACGATTCCTCCCCACCCCTGTCCTGCAGCTTTGCTTAGCAATGGACAGGCCAGATTTGCAATGCTCCAATGTGCTTAGTGCTACGGTGGCACTCCCCTCTGCTGATGTCATGTATCTCCTCTGAGCCAATCCTCGGTGTTATACGGCTGCGCCGTATGGTACAACCTTCATCCAGCGGGACATTTGCGATTCAGAATTATCTGCCTCATTTGCATGGCATTGACTGCTAATTCATAGTTACCACGCCAAACACTATCGCAAGCCCTTAGCAACCTTTGCACCTTGGTTGTGGTGTTCCATGCCTACCATTGTGTATTATACTGTAAACCTGATTTCTATTACGTTGCGATTTTATGACATTTTTATATTATTTCTTTATGTTACAGCTTCCGCACACATGCCCTGCGGTTCTGCTGTGCGTTACTGTGGACATGACATTAAATGTTGTTATATACGCATTGTGCATCTTTTCTTATGCCATTGGCTGTGTATTTCACCATTGGCATATGTTCACGTTGTGATACCTGGGTCTGGCCCTCTTCCATAGCTCTGATGTTATGTTTGGGAAAATGTAAACCGTGTTTTTTGGTTTACATTTCCGTGGGCTTACGCTACGCCTGCACCACTTCATGAATCACTATATGCTTTCATTTGCATGGTGCAACACTGCACATGGGGTGATTTGCATACCTACGCCAGGGGCTGCGCAGATGTGGCATACGCCGGTAGTGCACGTGGAATTGGATCGTACCTGCATCGCTCAGCGGCCATATTTGGCATTATAATGCCTATGCTATGCGTGCGCCTGGCGCAAGCTTCATGAATCCTGGGGATTGTCTCAGACAGAAGTTCTTTTTGAAAGGGAAAAAGAAGTAGTAACACTTTTTAGGTAAATAAGTAAAATATAATGAAATAGAAGTGGATCTTGTGAAAAAACAATGATGGAGAATTAAAATATCAACAATAATTATTAATACTGTGGAAGAATATGCAAGACAGATGTGTGAATTGAATTATGTTGAAAAGGATATATGGGAAGTGAACAAATAAGAAAGTAAGTAGTAAAAGAAATAGAAAAGAAATTAATGGAATGGCAAAGCATGCTGGTTTGTGTTTGGGTTCAAGAATTTTTTTTTGTTCTAGATATTGTAACATGTAATAGTTTTTGTGGTGATATTAAAACCTTTTTAGAATGTAGGGAGACTTCTTGGCAAATAGACCTGGCAGCCTATCGGGCACAGGTCTAAACAAGACTATTAACATCAAATGTTTTCTACAGATGAGAAGATATTATTTTTTTGTTTAATTTTGCACAATATACAATACATGTATATATTAGGTTAATTTACTGTGAGGACTTTATGAGTTGAATTGTTCTTTTATATGTTAATGACACATCTGTGTCTTCTTTGTTCTTATTGGTGAGTTTATTGACATGATTTGTGTGTATAGTACTTTAAATTGTGTAGTGTGGTTTTTGAATTTTGTTTCTGAAGAAGTTCTAAAAGTAATTAAATAGAATGAAACTGCTAATTTTGTGTCTGAATCCTTGTATTGCTTACCTGACTCATAACAGCTTTCAGTTTTGGTTTTGTGCACTAGTTTTGTTTTGTTTTTTTCATTTGCGTGTTTGTTTCATTGGGTTGCGCTATGGCTGCAGAGGATTTTTCACAGGACACTTTGTTGTACCTCACTACACATTCTATTCTGGAAGTTTTACAGCTGATGTCTGAGCATTTTCTGACAGTAATTGTAGGGGCCATCCATTAAGGATTATCATTTAACCAGCACACTGGTGTTTATCGGACCTCAGACACTGGAACTTTTGGACAAGCTCCCATTACAGTGACTCATGGTGTAAAGGCAGTGGGTCCGCAACAGTCTACAGTGGTTGGAACTAACAATGTGTTGGATTATGTTTTTAAATAAATTGGTAACCTTTTTACACACAGTGGAGATTGCTAGGACAACACTGTAAGCCCTTTTGTGAATTGCAACACTGTTAATAATTATAATAATTGCAAAGGTGATATTTTGAAATTAGAGCAATGCACAATGAAATTTATTTCTTTGCAACTTGAAATATCTTATTTGGAGGAGTGCATTAAGTGGGTGTGTGTTCTACAAGGGTTACGGATGTCCAAATTTTTCAGTTGTGTTTGCTATGGAGACTCATTATACAATCAGTTAGTTGAACTATTTAGTAACATTAGAATATCTGCAATGAAGGTGCTAGTCAATCATTTCAAAGGAAACATGACTATTTTGAAATTTCAGATGCATGAATTGGATAATAAGATCAAATTATCCAATTGCCTTATCTACACAGACAACAACCTACTACTACCACCTAGGAACACAATTTGCAGGAGATGCAATTACATTAGAAACCTAGAGTCCAAGCTGTCTCCCTCACAAGCCAGTATATCTGACACTGAGAAGGTTGTTAACACAATCACTACATCTCAAACACCACCCACACCTACACAACACACACCCACATATATGGAGGTCCTCAACAAAAACATACCCAAACAAAGGAGACCTGTGAGGCAAAACCTCTGAGGTAAAAACACATGCGATCTCCACAGCCCTCCACACCACATACCACACATAGTTCACACACCTGTGTCTCACAACCACTAAGATTTAACCATAAACCCAACATATTAGACATAGGTGACTCCATTGTGAAACACATAGATGTGCCTCTCACCAGGCTGAATAAGGAGGAAGTCACGGTTACTTGTCTGTCAGGGGCCAGAATCCACCATATCACACATGCACTCAAGTCTCTCAACAACAGGTACTGTTATGACTATGTCATAGTCCATGTTGATGTGAATGACTTGAGACATACCTCACTGGACTCTATGAAGAGAGACATGATTGAACTCACTGAATATGTGTCCCAGTCAGGTATGTCCCTAGCCTTAAGCAGCATTCTACCATCACCGAGAATGATGCCAGAATACAAACAGAAAATGATTAACCTTAACAATTGGTTTAGCTTCTGGTGTCATTCCAGGGGGATCCAGTACCTGACAGCCTGGGAAGATATGATTGACAGACCATGATGATTTGCCAGAGATGGCCTGCATCTGTCTCACCTGCGCTTCAAGATTCTGGCAAAGGCTCTTGCCTCCCCTATAGTGCCTTTTTTAGGAAAAGTGTTGAGGTAAAACTACCAACATAAAAATTTCAACAAAACACAAATTAAAGGTCATGCTGCTAAACGCTAGGAGTCTAAACATGAAACTGCACTTATTGCAAGCATTCCTAACCCTGGTAAATTCTGACATCTGTGCAGTCACAGAAACCAGGTTCAACGCTGCAGAGAGCATCACAGCCTTACCTAGTTACTCATCCTGTCATACATTCAGACCACAAACTGTGGGTAGTAAAGCCAAAGGAGGTGGAGTTTCAATATATATTAAAGACATACACACCTCCAGGCTGGTCAAACAGTATGATGCACAGGAGACACTCCAGGTGCAGTTAACTATTGACAAGACCCCTATACAAATCATAGCTAGCTACTAGCCCCCAAATCTGACCCAAGATCCCCAAACTGCCTATCTAGAACTCTTTGAATCTATCAAGATTCAACCCTTTACCCTGACCTGCGTGACTTTAACTACCCAAGCACAGACTGGTAGAACTACTCTTGACAGAACACAAATGCCCAGGGATTCCTCAATTTTGTCAATGCAAATGCTTTGTAACAGCTAGTCAATGCCCCCACAAGAGGTGATAATATCTTGGACTTGGTATTAACCAACATGAGTAACCACAGCAGCATCCCTGCAGTATCATCCTCCTTTGTAAGATCTGACCATAAAGTGGTCAAGTTCGATGTCACCATCTCCCCCTACCCCCTCTAGCTAGGCTCAATCAAAAAAAACTTCTCCAAAGCTGATTACAGCCTCCTGAGTGATGGTATGAACAGCTTCACAACCCCCTCCCCATCTCTAAGAACAGGCACTAGTATCCAAAACTATACCAAATTACTATATGAACATTTATATAGATGCATGGAATCAGGAATACCTGACAGGACTAAATCATCCTCCGCAAGGAAGAGTAAACCTGTCTGGTGGGCATCTGCAATAAATAAATTCTATAACAAAAGAAAAAAATTACTGTCCAGGACCAAGAAGAAGCAGGTGCCCAATTGGAAGCAATCTCTCCTTAGCATAAACAAGCAAATAAGAGCACTAGTGAAATCATCCAAAGCAAATTAAAAGTCCAAATTGACCACATCTACTAGAGACAATCATAAGGCCTTCTTTACATATGTCCAGATTCTCAAAGGTAGCACCCAGATCTGTCCAGAACTGGTGGTCAAGGATACTACATATACAAATGCCATAGATATAGCAAACTTGCTGGCTGACAGATTCAGCAAAGGTTTCACCCCTCTACCCCCCCCCCATCAGTAAAACAGGACATTGCCAGTACCTGCCTCCCTCCCCTTATATCTAGGGATCAGGTAATCACTGCTTTCTCAAAAGCAACAAATACATGGGACCTGATAACATCCCAGGCTGCTTCCTACATGAACTTAGGCAGGAACTTGCAGCACCATTTGGTGCCCTATTCAACCAAAGCCTGAGTAGTAGTTTTATCCCAGCTGAGTGGAGGACAGCCACTGTCATCCCTTTACATAAAGGTGGAGTGTCCACGGATCTGGGAAATTATAGACCCATCAGCCTAACTAGCCTAATCTGCAAGGCCATGGAACCGATTATTATGGACCTCATTAACAAGGACATTGGCAACCCCCAAACACTTGATCCCACACAGTTTGGCTTCGTCAAGCTGAGGTCATGTCTGTTAAATTTGGTTGACTTTTCTGTGACAGTCACCAAAGCCGTGGATGAGGGGAAGACAGTGCACACCACCTACGTTGACCTGGCCAAAGCCTTCGATACTATTATCTACGCGGGCATAATATTGCCCACTCGGGCATAATAGATAAACTCTCTCAACTACAGATCAATATGTATGTTACCAGATGGGTAGCCAACTAACTCACTGATAGAACCCACCTAGTCAAAATAGGGGAAACCAACTCAAGCAGTAGACCTGTATCAATTCACATACCCCAAGGTACGGTCTTGGGGTCTCTGTTATTTCGGATATAGTTTTCTGATTTACAGGCCAAAACCAGTGTGCTATGGCTGACCAAGTTTGCAGATAGGTTCATAGGTTCTTAGATAGGTACTAGGCTATCTGTCCAAAGGCATTTATAAGCCTCACCGGAATGTGTTGGCTTTCGCTGCCCCCTTAGATTAGTTCCCTGTGCCTCTGTCCAGCAGAGCCATTGAAGTGATCCCTGGGGTAAACTTTCTGTTTCCCATCCACTCGTCAAGGTTTCTCTTGAAGAGGGTTAAAGAGGAGCTCTGCAGATGACTGCGAGTTGGGAGCTGTCATCAATTCTCCTGGTGACATGGACATCCTCCAAGAGGGTCTCACCAAAACAAATGACTGGTGGCAGAAACATGGCCTCAAGCTGAATACAAAAAAATGCATCATCATCGTCATCATCACCACCTTTGGGGAGAGAGATGTCCCCACAAATTATCACATTAATAACATTCTAAGCACACAGTCAGTCGTAAGGGATTTGGGCACCCAGATTGATAGTAGCCTGACTTTTGACCACCAAGTTGCTTCCACTGTACAGAAAGCTTTCTACATGGCCCACCTCATAAGTAATGGCATCTCATCCAGGGACAAGGAAGTCATACCATCCCCCACATTCTTCCGTTATAAGGCCCATTATTGAGTACAATGCCCCATTCAGCATGTACCTCACAAAGCACATGCAGCAGCTGGGAGACCACAGAGGTTCCTCACCAAGAGAATCCAGGGCCTTGAAAATCTACCATACACAGATAGTCTAAAAGCCCTATCCCTCTACTTTGCTTCATACAGACACCTCAGTGGTGATCTATGTCTAGCATACAAGGCAACCTCATACCCTACCTTGATGGGACTGCTGCATATCCGCAGGTCAAGCTCCACTCGAGTAACCTGCACATGCAGCCTCAACCTGGTGTGTGACATCAATAGGACTTGCTGGTGGGACAGATTTGTGTCCCAGAGACTCCCTCATCTATGGAATAGACTCCATCCCCACATCAAGCAGATTACATCTTTACCTCTTTTTAAGCACAATCTGGATAACTAGATGGGAAATAGAAAATACATCCCTGGGATTCCACCCATGTCTCTTCTGGACAGGGACATTGGGTGCTGATTTTTCTATGCATGGGGTAAACTCTTGGCTAGGCTTATAAGGGCCTCAGAGCCAATAGCCTAGTACCTTCCTATGATCCTATGTGTTCCATACTGTTGTCTAGGATTCAAAGTTTTATTTACAAGATTCCTGGCACCTTTTAGAATTGTTGAAAAACTTCACCTAAGGAGCACTTCTTCTTCGCATCACTTGATGTGGCATCCCTTTACACTACTATCAATCAAGAAATTTGCTTAGACTGCTTGAGACAATATCTGTGCAGCCACAACACTTTTGACGTTAATAAAATGAACACTGTTTTTAGTTTGATAGATCTTATGTTGGGCAACATTTTTTTCAAATTTAACAAACAGTTTTATAAACAGATTTCAGGTGTTGCTATGTGGGCATGAGTTGCCCCAGCCTTTGCCAATTTGGTTATGGCTATGTGGGAAATGACATTTCTCATTCAGCACTTGAAAACATTCAAGATCTTTCCTTATTATTGACAGACTGATGATATGTTCTTTCTATGCAACGGTGACTGATGAATTTTGTTCTTTTGTTAATGATTTAAATGAAACCACTGGATTTTTGAAATTCAACATCAGTGGGTTTGATGACAGTATAGATTTTTTACGCATTCATTTGTCTTTTGATAAAGAGAAAGGTATTTTTCAAAGTGAAATCTTTAGAAAATCTACCTTTGTGAATCAGTATCTTCATAGGGATAGTCTGCATCCTGTGCATATGAAGAGAGGTGTCATCAAGGGCCATTTTATACCTTTGAGTTGACTTATGACTGATGGGGATCTTTGTTTGATGGAAATACTGAAACTCAGAACTTTTTTGGAGCACAGAGGTTATGAAACTTCTTGGCTTGTTAAAATTAAAGAAGTTGTTAAATCAAGGAATGTCTCAGCAAGTCCTATATTAAGTAGTGTATGTAATGTGTGTACAGCTTCATTGACAATAGATGGTGAGAAAAGTAAGACTTCTCTTTTGGCCTTTCCATTACCTATTTCAAATGAGATATGGCTCATAAGGGACATCATTGTTGACAACTGGAAAATATTACTTGGTAATCCAGATTTAGTCAACATTATAGGTGTTAAACCTTGTTTTACTTTCAAGAAGTTATTTAATATTAAGACCCTTCTTGAAAGAGAAGCCCCTGCAAAGCAGTTAAAATGTTCTTTGACTGCTTTTGACACTTTTTCCTCTGGACACTGGAAGCAGTGCAGACATATCAACGACTCTTCATCAGTTGAATATAAGCACTGCAACAGAGTTATATTGGCTAGGGGAACATATAGTTTCACTAGTAAGACTGTTGTTTACAGTGCTAATTGCAGCTTTTGTTGTGGTTTTTATATGGAAAAAACAGAAGACCTCTAAATAAAAGGATTTATGAACACCTATTGGGCATAAAGAAAGGAGACAGATCTAATGCTTTGGTAAAGCATGGTGTTTTGTGTTTGGGGTTCAAAAAATGTTTTTTTTGTTCTAGGTATTGTAAGGTATGATAGTTTCTGTGGTGATTTTAAAATGTTTTTAGAATGCTGGGAGACTTCTTAGCAAATAGCCCTACCAGCTGATCGGGCACCAGGTTTAAACGAGTCTATTAATACAAAATGTTTTTAATAGATGAGAAGATATTAATATTACTATTTTTTTAATTTTACACTTTACACAATACATGTATATATTAGGCTAATTTACTGTGAGCACTTTAAAATGGTGAGTTTATTCTCGGGATTTATGTGTTTAGTATTTTTAAATTGTGTAGTGTTTTTGAATTTTATTTCTGAAGAAGTTCTAGTATTATTAAATATAACGAAAGTGCTCAATCTGTGTCTAAATCCTTGTATTGCTTGCCTGACTCATAACAGTTTTCATTTTTTTTTTGTATTGTTAAAGTATACAAATGTTATATTCACAAAGAGAGAACCAAGAAGAAATAAGAAAAGAAAAATACACAAAACAAAATAAAAATTGTATGAATTATTGGAGATAGAAAGTAGTAAATATGAGAAAAAGGCGAAAAAAAAATATAAATAATAAGGTGAAAGTTAAAAATGTTGTTTCAGACAGAAGTTCTTTTTGAAAGGGAAAATGAAGCAATAACACTGTAACACTGTTTTAGGTAAAGAAGTAAAATATAAAAAAATGGAAATGAAGCCTGTGAAAAACGATGGAGAATTAAAATATAAACAGAAATTACTACTATTGTGGAAGAATATGTACCACAGGTGTATGAGATGAATTCTGTTGAAAGGTATATGGGAAATGGAAAAATAAGACAGCATGCAGTAAAAGGAATTGAAAAAAAAATCTAAGAAAGGAGCTAGAGGAAGTGATAAACTGAAGGGAAGGAAGAATCTGCACAAGGGCAAGAAGGTTATGGTTAGGACTTTTATAAGGAAGTGTCTGAGTCAGGTAAGGAAAGATTTTTGGAATTAATAAATAAATATATGAAAGAATGACTGAAATAGTATGAAATCTGTGAAGGTATTATGAAGTTTTTATGGAAAAGGGGTAAAAAAGAAGAAATAAAAAATGGAGTCCAGTAACATATTAAAAATGTTAATGAAACATATTCAGCAACTAATGATGGATACTTTTGATGAAATAATAACTGAGGGTGTATATATGGTGTAAAGAAACACTTCTGCTAATAAAACAGGAAGTGAAAAAGTAACAAAAGCATTCTAAACTATTATTAAATCCCAGTTAAACTAATGTAATATTGTTTATGCCTGAAATCCACTATTTTAATGATAATGGCTTAGCAAATCTATAAAAGAACTAGTATAACTTGAAATAACTGCCTATTGCAATGGGCAGTTCAGAAAACATTTATAAACTATGACATCTCTACAAAGTTAAATATCCAAATAGGCCAAGCATGTAAGACAGCAGCTCCCACCATTCATGTCATAGTCAGCCTTCCCTAATTTTCTGTGAAACAGTCAGAACAGAGCAATTATTATAAAATGTTTAAGTCTATAAGTGATCAAAACAATAACATGCATCACTATCTTGTAGTTATGCTCCTTCACAGTTTGGAGCTACCCAGTTTACTAGCCTACCCTCATTTTACATTTGCACACAACATCTTCTCTAGCCCAGAAAAATGCATAGACATCATCCAGTTTTTTTTTTTTTTCAATAATTTTTATTTTTATTTTTACATTAATAAATGTCACAAATAAAAACCATCTTACAACATGACCGTGGGTGTGTATATGTATATATATATATATATATATATATATATATATATATATATATATATATATATATATATACACACACATACAT
>NC_056739.1:705334165-705336665 GCF_019279795.1 Protopterus annectens
TCACCACGTGGAGGATGTTTTGCGAACTGTGTTATGGTCCATTGGAAGAAAGAATTTCTTTACCCTCATTTAGTGTTTAAGGACTCTGTTTTTTGGTATACAAGATACCATGATGATATTTTTATAATCCTTAAGGGGGATTGTGATGCTGGGTAAAGATTTGTAACTGAGATTTCTAAATTAACATTTTTACAATTCACATCCCAATTTGCAATGGATTTTATCCCCTATTTGGATGTTCTGTTGTCAAAGGATCATGTTAACAGTCGTTATGTAGCTAAAATTAAAGAAAAGCAACATATTCTAATACATTCCTCCATTTTAGTAGCTCACTCCCATACCATCAGAAAAAAAGTTGTTATTAAGAGCCAATTGGTGAGAGCTGTGAGGATGACAACTGTTGAGGAATTTCAGGGAGAATGTGAGTTACTTAGAAACATGTTCCTTAAATGGGCCTATCCCCCACAATTGGTGGACGAAGTAATAGCAGAAGTGGTTAGAAAAAGAAATTCAGGACAGTTTTGAGCTATTTTGAACAAAAATGGGGTAGATAGTGGTAATTGTATTACAGCAAATGTTGGAACTGAATTAGCAGGGAATCCCATTATGCATGAGATGCCTAGGTATAACCTTAGCTTCATCACCCCATATTCTTTCTGGAATTTTAAGGGATATTCTTGGCAAAAATCGGGCTCTAATCAATTAAAATATGGCAATAAAGTAGAAGTTAGGTGATAAACCTAGATTAATCTTTAAAAGAGGTTACAACTTGAAGGGACTATTGGAAGCGAAAAGGAAATCATTTTTATTTAACACTGTGGATGTTACCAATTTTGTAAATACACTGAGGTGGGTAGGAAGTTTTTGGTAAACAATTATACATATAATATCAATGGTAAATTTAGCTGTGATAGTAAAGGGGTAGTCTACTTGGCTAAGTGCAAATTATGCACAAGTTTTTATATAGGCAAGGCAGAATAGGAAGACGGACTTATGAGCACCACTGCAATATAGGTAAACAGAATAGCATTAATGCACTGGCTAAGCTCATTAGGAACAATTCAGGGCATTATTTTCATTACTTAGTTGTTGAACAGGTGCCAAAAAATCCTGTGGGGGGGGCCATGGACTTTAGTATTGGAAGAAAGAGAGCTGTTGTGGGAGCTGAGGCTGAATGCTCATGTACATATATATATATATATATATATATATATATATATATATATATATACACACACACACACACACACACACATATTTATATATATATATATATATATATATATATATATATATATATATATATATATATATATTAATAATGGTTGATATAAATATTCATATATTTTCTGTGGAGGCTTAGGAAAGAAAGGTTTAAAAATTGAGTTATTGTGAATTCCCATGAGTTTGAATAACTGATGATAACAGGAGATTGAACACTGTGATTTCATTTAATCTAATTTACATATCCTATTTAAGTCTGTGTAAATGTTTGTGAGTTTGTCTGAAAAATTTCATTAAAACAAGTGGACTAAAGCGCTAACAAATATAACATTCTGGTTTGAATTACTATGCTGTTCTTCTTTGTTTTACTGGTCAGTGTTTGTTGTGGAGTGTTTTGGACAGCTGTATATTAAGTTAGCTGCTACAGACTGACCATAACTCCCCACCCCCTATAACAGGTCATCCAGACACAACCATACATAAAGGGCAGCAAAGACATAGAGATAGGGACATGTTTCAAAGTTTGTCCCTACAAAGATAGTAAGTAGACAGAATAGCAGCTACTGCATTAGCATGCATATTCTGATGGGTATAAAGTGTGACACTGACATGTCTCTCTCCCCATACTGACCTCAAACCACAATATTGGAAACTGAACTGCCAGGTGACCACACTGTCATGTGATAATGACCAAACAGATGAAGCAAAACTGTGGACATGCTTCATACATCTCTACAGTGGTCAGTATTTATGCTTACCCTCTTTGATGCTGCAGTCTTCACACCTCAGTATTGTGCATCTCAAAAACCAAGAAAGGGGCCTATGCCTACATGAAGGCCTTATATATTACACTGTGGTGTCACATCTTTGGCTAATGACAGTTCAGTTCAGCAGTTTTGGATGCAATTAGCATTTCTCAGCCACAGTTCAGCAGTTTTGGATGCAATTAGCATTTCTGAGCCACAGATTTGTGCATAGGGAATTACCTTTTAATGAGCATTACCTACAACAGACAAGCAACTGCTTATGGAAAACAGGTCTGTATGTGGTTTTATTCACACAGGCAGCACATGTGCAAAGTATTTCCAGAGGAAAATCTCAGAAAAAGAATACATCACTCTACCAGGTATGTACTAGATGTTCCCATAAAACGGGATACAGATGGGAGGATGGAGGCATGGGGAATAGGGAGTAAAATGTAAGCTTGTATTAGGTCTATGATATTGTCATGTCAGTAATACTCTGTTGCCCAGCATCTACAGGCATGCCTTTCAAC